>NC_050452.1:83428540-83541040 GCF_903995425.1 Onychomys torridus | reverse complement strand
AAATGGGGAAGCATCTCTTGGTCTGTACCCAGCGGAAAGCAATGGAAATAAATTCCAGCTATTCAAGAGCCCAGAAAACCTACCACCTTGGAGCCCTTCCTGAAGGACGCATTCCAGAGTCCAGAGGGATCATTCAATGGCAGAGTATGTGCTTACTTAGTAAGCACAAGGCTCTGGGTTCGAGTCCTAGAACTATGAATGAATGAGTGAATGAATGATGAGCTTACTCCAAGGAACACTCAGCAATGGAAATCAGCTCAGCAGTGGAAAAGTTATGGAAAAGTCCTTGAGGTCAACATTGAAACCAACAAATAAAGCCAATCTCCCAATCTTGACTCACACTAGTCCCCAAAGTAACCGTGCATGAGTTATCCGATCCGTGTGCTGCTGGACTTGGTAGGTCATCTTTGGAGACCGTGGAATAAGATTCTGCAGAACTTCGTGGTCCGTTCTGGAAGAGAGCTCTCTTTCTGTCTGCAGGCTACAGTAAGCCACCCATGCTGGCTCCTCTCTGTCCACTTGATACAAACTAGAGTTAGTTATCTGGGAAGAGGGAGCCTTACTCTAGGAATCGCTTCCTTCAGATTGGCCTGTGGTACATTTTCTGGATTAACAACTGATGTGAGAGGTCCTGGCACAGTGGAGGCAGTGCCAACTCCTGGGAAGGTGATCCTAGGTTGTATAAGAAAACAAGCCAAGTAAGCCATGGAGAGCAAGCCAGCAAGCAGGACTCCTCCATGGCCTCTGCTTCAGGTGCTGCCTGGAGTCCCAGCCCCGGCTCCACCTTCCCATCCCCACCCTATCCCCTCCTCATACAGACTCTAACCTGTAAGCCACGCAAACATTTCCCACGTTATTTGTGGTCAGTGTTTTATCACAGCCACAGAAAAGAAAACCAGGATCAGAAATTTAAACAGGATGGTTCTTGAAATCAAACAAGTTCCTTCTTTGCGTTTATTAAGTGCGGATTAATACTGCTTGAGTTCTAGATTAAGTGTGTTTCTCACTGTGTAAAAATGACACACATCATGAAAACCAGGCTGCTGCAATGAGCACACTTCAGTCCCACTTCCTGCCCTCAGACACCCAACGAGAGAGTGCAGCACTAAGCAGGAGTCAGCTCTGCTTCCAGAATCATCAGCTGTGTAAGGCAAGTGATCTGTGCTCTTGGCTCAGACCCTTGACTTACCTGCATTGTCAGGAAAAGGAGAAAGGGGAGCTGTTCCAGATCTTCCTGCCTTCATCTTGGTGAGAGGAGCTGTAGTTAGATTTTCCTGCCTGGCCCAGTCAGGACAAATCTCTCTTACCCGCCAGTCCCACAGTCGCTCAGACCCAACCAAGAAAGCACACAGAAACTTACATTGTTTAGAAACTGTATGGCCGTGGCAGGCTGCTTGTTACCTACCTTTTCTATCTTAAATTAACCCATTTCTGTTAGTCTATACTTTGCCACATGGCTTGTGGCTTACCAGTGTCTTTACATGTTGCTTCTCATGGCGGCGGCTGGCAGTGTCTCTCCCCAGCCTTCTACTTCCCAGAATTCTCTTCTCTCTTGTCCCGCCTATACTTCCTGCCTGGCCACTGGCCAATCAGAACTTTATTTACACAGAGCGATATCCACAGCACTTCCCCTTTTCTTTTTTTTAAAGGAAGGTTTTAACTTTTACATAGTACAATTACATATAACAAAACAATTATCTAGCAAGAATTACAGTTACAATATTAAAGAAGATATCCTATCTATCTTATATTTGTGAGTCTAAGGTTTTATATCTAACTTATCTTGTATCATAACTGAGGAAATTATAACTATCTAGTCTTCAATCACATCAAAGACCTCAGAAGGATATAATATTACCTGAGAACCGGGAGAAGGATGCAAGCATTTTTCGGGAGTCTTGCAAGAGTAGACAGAGACAGCTGGCAGCCTGGACAGTCACCTAATGTTCCTTTGTAAAGTTGGGGCATCTGTCTTCAGCCCACAGGGCTAGAGTCTCTTGGTCACTTCTCTCAGTGTCCTGTAGAATGTCTGGCAGTTTCTTTGCGAAGCAGGAACCTGAAGGACCATTTTGTCAAGCAATGTTCAGTGGTCACCTTTCTATGGGTCCTGTATGTCCAGTCGATCAAGCAGTCCCAGCAAGAACAGTTTCTTGCCCAAATGGCTATTTTTGCCAAGGTGAAGATAAACTCCATATGAAGTGTCTTCAATGCCCATCCTCCTCTCTGAAGTAAATCGGTGCTGCCAGGAGCATACATGTCTCACTGTCCAGAAAGTCTAAATTTTAAAAGTATTTTAAATGCCATATTCTGTAGGTCTTTGAAGTATTTGAAGATTACCTATCTATCTGAAATATCTCTGGGTATACCTAGAAGACTTAACTAACATGGCTACAAGTATGATTATCCTAGATGACTAATTATTAATCTATTTTTAATTATCCATTACAATTTAAAATGAGCTATACAAACATAATACCTTAAACATGAGTAGAAATATGCACACAGTATAACAAAATTAACTTTAAGTTTGTATCAATAGACTAAAATCTATACCAATGTAAAACATTTTAAATAAGTTGTTGCTCTTTTAGAAGTAAGTTCCTTAAATTACCCTTTTATCCTATTATATCTATATCATATCCCCTTTTCTTCTTTAGAAAGAGATCGTGTTTATAATCAATCTACTTTAAAGAAAAATATTGGTTTTTCTCTGTCCCACACCAGAGGGCTCTTCTGATTTGGGACATAAGAATCTCTTAACCTTTTCTTTTAGTATTATGTCTGGATTTAGAGAAGGAGTGAGCCAATTCCATCTCCAAAGACAGCTTGATAATTTTGGGAATGTGGGCGTAGTTTCTCTTACTACTTCCTGCTGGAGGGGGGCGCTGTATCTTATGGGGATACAAAGAAAATTTTAGGATTATAGAGTAGTCCATTAGGGTGAACCTCTGAGCCAGTTGCCTTGAAACCATTCTGGATGTCGGATCATCTGGGCCATTGTGTCATTGGAGACCTTTTAGGTGGTCTTGGCTGATCAAACCTGATGTATCTTAATCTGGAACAAATCCATAGCCTCTGGTTTTCTGTGGAAACAAAAGCAGAGACTCCTTTCCAAAGCAACATATCCTTATATCCAAATTTTGAAGTCAAGATACATTTAAAATTTACATATTTGTTTAACTCAACAGCTTTTACGATCAAATCTTTTTCTGCAGTTAAAAGTCCCAAAGACAAGACAAACCAGATTCTCTGTGTAATATCCATCTTTGTAAGATTGAAACACCTCT
Organism: Onychomys torridus; assembly: GCF_903995425.1. Classification (NCBI taxonomy): domain Eukaryota; kingdom Metazoa; phylum Chordata; class Mammalia; order Rodentia; family Cricetidae; genus Onychomys; species Onychomys torridus. The sequence goes on along the minus strand of NC_050452.1, from coordinate 83,537,753 downwards.
GTGGCTGCTGGCTCCGCCCACCTCAGCTTCCCAACATGGCGGTGGTTCAGTTTACCACCAGCTCTGGGTCTGGAGCCATGCGTACCATCAACTATCAGAAGCAGTTCTATCAAAGCAGTGTATAGCCCAGAAACTCTTTTTTTTTTTTTTTTTTAAACTAGCAAAGGCGAAATCCACCATGTAGCAGAGTAAAGTACTGCTTGTAGATTCCTCATTCCCGCCACACTGCAGGTCAGATGCACATGCCAGGAACCCGCCATAGTAGCTCAAACCGGCAGGCTACTGCTACCTTGAGAAAAACAACTAGGAAGCTGAAGTGCAGGCTGTGTGAACTGAGTGTGGACTGTCACTGACTTCTGAAGTGTGAACTGTGTGTGTACTGTGTGTGGAGTGTCACTGACTTCTGAAGTGTGAACTGTGTGTGAACTGTGTGTGAACTGAGTGTGGAGTGACACTGACTTCTGAAGTGTGAACTGTGTGTGAACTGTGTGTGAACTGTGTGTGGAGTGTCACTGACTTCTGAAGTGTGAACTGTGTGTGAACTGTGTGTGGAGTGACACTGACTTCTGAAGTGTGAACTGTGTGTGTACTGTGTGTAGAGTGACATTGACTTCTGAAGTGTGAACTGTGTGTGGAGTGTCACTGACTTCTGAAGTGTGAACTGTGTGTGAACTGAGTGTGGAGTGACACTGACTTCTGAAGTGTGAACTGTGTGTGAACTGTGTGTGGAGTGACACTGTGGGATAGGCCAAAGAACCAGGCCAGATTTGGGAGAACTGGAGGGGTCCAGCCTCCCCAAGGGTGGGCAGAGCCACGACAGCTGCACATGTGGTTCCACATGTGTGTGATATGAAATGTTCAGTTCTCAGAGGAATGCTTATCATCTCCATTTCTCCCCAAATGGAGTGACAGCCACTCAGAGGCACTGATTTCTTACATGGAGCAAGACAGCAGAGGTGATGTGGGGGTTAAAAGCGTGAGGATGGGCTGGGGATTTAGCTCAGTGGTAGAGCGCTTGCCTAGCAAGCCCAAGGCCCTGGGTTCGATCCTCAGCTCAAAAAAAAGAGAAAGAAATAGGAAGCTGGGCGGTGGTGGCGCACGCCTTTAATCCCAGCACTCGGGAGGCAGAGGCAGGAGGATCTCTGTGGGTTTGAGGCCAGCCTGGGCTACAGAGTGAGTTCCAGGAAAGGTGCAAAGCTACACAGAGAAACTCTGTCTTGAAAAACCAAAAAATAAAAAAATAAAATAAAAGCATGAGGAGCCTTTGTCAAAATGTCACAGCTGACCTGTCAGAACCCTGGAAATCTACCAGAGAGAATTTTAAAAAAGCTGAATTTCCAGAGCCCACTTTTACTTGTCTTTGTCCTGTCCCTTCCCCACCGGCTCCGTAGCCCAGACGGCTCACAGTACTGCAATCCTGGGCAAATCCAGTGGGCAAGTGAGGTTGGGACCCCCAAAGGATGCTTCTCCGAGAACTGTCATTTGATGAGTCGGAACGTCCCCCAGAGAACTGTGCTCTAAACCCTTGTCTTTATCTGAGTTGACTCAAAGCAGCCTGTTCCCAGGAATGTTGTCAAAAACAATCCTCAGCACTGGCTGAGGCAGCAGCTGCAGTCAGAAGCCGACCAGAAGCTTGAGGAAGAGAAGCTGGGAAAGGAAGCATTGTAGGAGGTCTTATGACACTCCAGCACATTTCTGGAAATCTATGGGATGCAAGTGATAGGCCTGCGTACATGCCCAGGCAAGGCCTCAATAAGTAGAAAGGCGTCCTGCACTCATGGGCTGTAAGATTTAGTACTAAGACAATGTTTCCCAAGCTGTTGATGGTCCAAGGCAACCCCTACCCAGATCCCACTCCTTTATTCTTAAAGCCGTCCTACGATGCATATGGAAGTGTATCAGACCCTGGAGAGCCAAAGCATTTTTGGAGAAAAAAAAAAGTGAAATTTGAAGTATATGTCCCAGTTTCAAAATACAGTTGCCTAGAGTGATCGATTCAGTGTGATACTAACCTAAGAACAGACAGGTGTAATATGAATTGCTAAAAGGTCTTATTAATTTAAAAAACAAAAAAGCAGTACCAGATATTGGGGCAAAAGCTGAAAGATCAGCGAGGCAGAGCAAGCCACAGCCAACCTCACCTCGCCAATGCCTTAGCCACTCCTGAAAGCCTCTGAGTCCTCACCCAAAAGGTCTCAGCCAAAAAGAGCCTTTAGTTACTGTCAACTCGGGCCTATACCTTTCTTCGCCCAGCCACATCACCTCCTGGGATTCACAAGGCGTGTGTGTGCTTCCCAAGCAAAGGCATGAGATCTCAAGTGCTGGGATTAAAGGTGTGTGCCACCACTGTCTGGCTCTGTTTCTCTCCTAGACTGAGTCATAACTGAACTGGGGGCGGGGGTGTGTTTGCAGAAAATACTCCCCACTTATCACTTATCCTACCTGAGAACTTATGCTCCACAAGGAAACAAGCGTCGTGCACTGCGATCAGTTTGTAGTGGTCCTGAACTGATAAGCGAGCACAGCAAGCTCTGCTCCTCTGCCCTTCCTGTGTGATAGATCACTGGAAAACCCACCCGCATGCTTGGGTGAGCCACCACATCTCCAAAGGCTTCCGTTAACCTCGGGGTGAAGTTGAAGGACCCAGCATCATTTTTCATGACGCTTGGAGACCTGACTGGACCCCCGTGTCATTTCATTCCTGACCCACCTCCACCCCTCCACCCACTTTCATGCACATGTCTTGGGCTTTCTTGCAACTTGGAGCTTCTCACAGTTTCTCACAGGTGCTGAGCCTTCACTGGACTCAGCCCCGACCCCCCAACTTAAAAAATTAGGAATCTGGGTACAGTGGCATCTGTCTGTGGTTCAGACACTTGGGAGGTAGGGATAGGAAGATCAGGAAGTCGGGGTCATCCTGGGCTACGTGAGACCAGGCCTCAAAAACAAAACAAGAACTGATCTTGCTACTTTAAAAGGTGTGATTCATAGGACTGAGTGATCACCGTCCCTATGGAATTCTGCAACACTGCCATCTCTCCAGAACAAGTCTTCTGCTCATTAGCAGCCACTCCCAATTCCTCTCTTCTCTATCTCCCAACAACCCTATTCATTGTCTTCCTGGATTTATCTATTCCATAAAAAGGACACCATACAAATGTGTCTTTCATGTTGAACTCTTTTCCTTTATTACTATTTTGCTTTAAAGATTTGCCTATGTTATATCAGTAGGCCATTGCTCTTACAGCTGTGTAATATATTCCACCATATGGACATACTTCATTTTGTTTATCCAGTTATCCACTGGTGGACTTTCAGATTATTTCCACTTGTCTTTGATATTGTGAACAACGCGGTTATGAGTATTTGGTTACAGATTTTTTTTGTGTGTGTGAGAATGTTTTCAATTTTCAGGCTTTGTGCTGGTCATTTGTCATGACAGGGACGAAACACCGGGTGGAGAAAACAAAGAAGGATTGCTTTTATTTGGGCTCTTGATCTGAGAGGCTTCAATTCCCGATCAGCTCACCCTGCTCCATGTGACATGGACACAGCGAACAGGGCCATGACCTAGGGAAGCAGGGTGATGGAGCCTGGAGGGACCAGGACACATCTCTATCTCAAAGCCTTGCTGCCAATGTGACCTTTCCTTCAACCAGACCCACTGCCTAATAGCCTGCTCAGTGGGTTAACTTCCTGACAAAGTTAGCAACCTCATGGTCCAAACACCTTTTAAAAGCTTGTTTAAAAAAAAATTCCATACCTATCCACAATGTATTTTGATCATATTCACCCCTTCCAGCCCACCCTCAGTTTCCCCCCAAAATATCTCTCTCCCAAATTCACATGCTTTTTTAAAATATATTTTAATCACCCACTGGGTCAAATCCATGTTGTCTGCATATGTGTGGGAGTGGGGTCATCCACTGGGACATGGGTCATTTGCCAGTAGCTACTTTTCAAAGAAAAGTGACTGTCCATCTCCTGGCAGCCACCCATTGCCTGGTAAGTCCCTCTCACTTGATGCTGGCAGATGTAAGTGGCTTGATCCTGTGTCGATCGTGTGCAGAGAGCCACAGCTGCCGGTAAGTTCATGTGTACAACAGGCAAGTCGTGTCGAGAGGACATTTCCCAGCACGCCCCATCCTCCAGCTCTTACATTCTTTGTCCCCTCTGATGGATGTCCTGTCTGTCTATAGCTGAGCACCCAGATTCACTTAGTCTCGGCACTTTGAGCAGCTTACAAGTCTCTACACTGACCACTAACCACCATAACAAGAAACCTCTCTAATTACAGTTGATAGAAGCACAAATCTATTAGCATAAACATATACATCTCACCACTTATGTAGCTCTGGCTGTCCGAAAACTCACTATATGCTAGGTAGACCAGGCTGACCTTGAACTCATGGAGATCTACCTGATTTTGCCTCCCAAGTGCTGACATTAAAGGTGTGCACCACTATGTTCAGCTATCAACAGATATTTTGAGAGCAGCTAGATAACCTGACCGTTTAGGAAAACAATCTCAACAGCGCCCGACCCCCACCCCGGGACTTTCCCATATTTACAGTAGCAGGTATGACTTTCCTCCTGGGATGCTGGCCTCAAAATACAATCAAGAGAGCTGCTGCCTGCTCCTATAAACGGCCTTGCCACTGTCATACCAGTTGGCACATCCTGCCCGGTAGGTCAGTATTATAGCATTCAGGATCCAGTGCCAGGTAAGATCGCTGATATCTTTCCAAGAGGCACCCAAAACAATACAGACCAGTGCCATTGCTCAGGGTTACCCACCACAACAGAAAGTAGGAGCCTATTGTTCCAGACCAGCTGTACGTAAGCTGTTGGGCAGGCAAGACCTGCCACACCTACCAAGTTATTTTGTAGATGCCTGGCTCACCCTCTTGCTCAGAGGGCTCCGAAGAGAGAGGAGTATACACCTTAGTATTGTGCTCTGCACAGTGCAGAGCATCTGAAAGGCATCAGTGAGAAGCTGACTGAGTCACAGAATGCATTCCATTTGAACAGCGAGAAATTCTACTGCTTGAAACAAAGTCTTTACAAACTGATTTATGGAGTCATTGAAGAAGAGTGGTATGTAATATAATATTTATGCTGATCACTTTAGTAAAGTATACATATATGTATATGTATACTGGTTGAGACAGGGTCTCACTGTTTACCCTTGGAACTCTATGTAGACTAGGTTGGCCTTGAACTCACAGAGATCCAGTTGACTCCATCCCTTCTGCTTTTGTCTCTCTTCCCCACTTCCTCTTCCTTTTCCTAAAAGTCTGCCCTCTTCTCAAGCTGTCTCCCTGCCCCTACTCCCTGCACATATGAGCAAAAATATGTTCCACTTTCCTTCCCATGTCTGGTTAATTTCACTTGACATAATAAATTCCTGTTCCACCCATCACTTGTAAATGACATGATTTCATTCTTCATTAGAGCTAAATAAAGCTCCATTGTTGACACAGGCACTTAAGCTGGTTCCATATCTTGGCTATGGAACAGTGCCACTGTTATATATACATATACATATACATATATATATATATATATATATGTATATTGTATATGTATAGTATGTGTATAATATACATATTATATATATATATATATAATATGATTGATTTTCTTTTTCTTTTTTTAAAGATTTATTTATTTATTATGTATACAGCATGTATGACTGCAGGCCAGAAGAGAGCACCAGATCTCATTACAGATGGTTGTGAGCTGCCATGTGGTTGCTGGGAATTGAACTCAGGACCTCTGGAAGAGCAGTCAGTGCTCTTAACCTCTGAGCCATCTCTCCAGCCCCGATTGATTTTCTTTTAGTGTTCAACAATTAATCTGAGAGTCACCCACTTTGTCAAGATGGAAACTACATTTATACATACAATAGCTGAGGCTTGTCTTGAAATCCTCCTGCCTTAGCTTACGTTCTGGGATTATAGGCCTTTACCACCATGCCTGGCTCATTGCCTAAATTTTAAAGGTGTTGTATTACCCTTTTAATTTCAAAAAGCACACAAAACACTGAAATCTACAATGTGAAATGGTTCTTAAAGTCTGTGTGGAGATCTCTGATTTCCAGAAGCAAACCACGTCGAACTCACAAGCTGGCCACGGTAGTAAAGGCTGCTTATAGAAGATATTTTCTGCAAATTCCACCATCCTATGTCCCCACCAGCCAAGCTGGGAGTTGTATAGAGTATTTCACAATAGTTTAATTGTCCTTAAAAAAAATAGGGAAAAAATTAAAAATAAAGAAAATGTGTCTTTATATTTAAATTTTTAAAAATTTTACACATATCTAAAAAATATATATGTATGTAAACACACACACACACACACACACACACACACACACACACACACACACACATGTTTCTTGCCTGCATGTGCACCTGTGTGCCACACACATGCCTGGTACCCTTGGAGACCAGAAATCATGCGATTTCCTGGAACTGGAGTTACAGACGGTTGTGAGCCATCATGTGGTGCTGGGACGTGAACCTTGGCCTCCAGAAAGCTCAACTCCTGAGGCGTCTCTCCAGCCTCTGTGCTTTATATTTGTCTTGTCACCTTGGAGCACCCTGCAAGGGAGGAGGATTATCACTTGTGGCCTTTGAACGTGGCCCCCTCTGGAGTTCTGCCTGTCAAAAACACAAACTGAAATACAACTGTTTTAAACTCTCTTCCCTAGTTCCGAGAGCCTTGCGACTCAGTCCCTGTTTGGACAGGGGTAAGCAATAAGAAAGTCCCATGGGCACATCAGCGTAATAATTTTACCAATTAAAAACTTGTAGATTTCCACCAGAGCCTCCCTGTGTGGCAGGGATTCATTGCTCAGGGATGCCTAGGGGTGAGAAAGTGGGACGCCCACACATCCCATGTGATCAGGGCCCCGGCACGTGCCAAACACAGCAGAAGCTGCTTGTGGAGTCCAGGCTGGAAGGACAGGAAATCCAGGCTGGAAGACTATGTCTACTTCTAAAGGGTTCTGTCACTGAACTTATAGCCCGTGCTGAGTCCGACTTCTCCAGCAGTCACCTAGGTACCAGGGTTCCTGAACAACTCCCAAATGCCCCAAGAAAGCCTAGTCGGAAGACACAAATTGATTCTCCAAGCCCATCCTTTGTTCTTCACACTACTCCTTGCCTCTTTGCCTCTCTTCCCCTCCACACTCCTGTCTGTCCCTCTTCCTTCCTCACTTCTTCCTTTCCTTTCCCACTACTGAGATGGTGATGGCACTCTGGCATCCACCTTCCCTGTCCCCAGACGGCACCTCTCACAAGTGAGTGGAGAAGGCTTGTGGTTAGGGCAAGACACCTTAAGCAACAGCTTGTGGGGAAAGCTGGGCCCTCGGGAAGCACAAGCATGGAGATCAGGGGAAGGACAGACACGGTGGATGGCACTCGCCCCTCTGTGTACCAGGCTGGCAAATAGACAGACAGCCCCAGGCCACCTCTGATCAGCTGTTCCCTTCCTGGTATCCAGAAACCTGGATTCTGCCTAGGAACAAGCCAAAGGAGGGTGCCATTGGGTGAGACTGAACCTGTTTAATAATGTTGCCTCAGAGTCACCAATGATAAATCTTTGCAGACATTTAGACTGGATGTAGACCAAGAAATGGATAATTGGTTACTTAAAAAAGCAAAACCAGAAAAGCTTCCTAGTTGAAGTAACTTCAGAGCTTTAAGTACTTTACAAAGCACCCATTTATCCTTTATTTCCATTTCTCAAACGTTAGCATTTCCTCATTTCCCCCCTCTTTCCTATCCCTTTCATTTACTAATAGACACTGCTCGTATACCATGCCAAGGATGGGACCTAGGGCCTTTGGACACGGTAGACATGGTAGGCAAGCTTCCTACCACTGAGTTATATCAAGACCTTATTAATAGACGTTTTAAGGATGCCTGAGGTTAACTGAAAAATTGAGCAACAATATTATTATATAGTGTTCAGATATACCCACACCGACCCACACATGATTCCCCCATCTTGTGTCATCATACATTAATTTATTTGCTATAATTAATCAACCAATACGAATACACTATTATTAACTAAAGTCATTAATTTACTCAGCTTTCCTTACTTTTTGCCTGGATGTGTTATGGGTACTTATTTCCCATCCTGGGTGTGTTAAGGGTAGTTATCATTTCCCATCCTGGGTGTGTTATGGGTACTTATTTCCCATCCTGTATGTGTTAAGGGTAGTTATCATTTCCCATCCTGGATAGTTATCATTTCTGATTAGGGTCCTCATACCATGACAAGTTTCCCTGAATTTGCCATTTGTTTTTTGTTTTCTCCAGACAGGGTTTCTCTCTGCAGCCAGGAACTTGCTTTGTGGACCAGGCTGGCCTTGAACTCAGAGATCTGCCTACCTCTGTCTCCTGAGTGCTGGGATTAAAGGTATGTGCCACCACCGCCCGGCTGACTTTGCTTACTTTTGATAAACCTGCCCTTTCTGAGGAGTGTTGGGTAGACATGTAGTAGATCCCCTCTACAAGAATGTATCGAATATATTTTCACTGAGATTAGACTTGGTTTATGTGTACCTGGAGGAAGACCGCCAAGGTCAAATGCCAGTGTCCGGATATCACAGCAAGGTACACATGATCAGTGACTCATCATCACAGATATGAGTGTTGACTAAGTCTTCCCACTGTGGCCTCCTCCTCTCCACTTTCTACAAGGAAGTCACCCCAATCAGCTCACACTGAAGGAGGGGAGCCTGTCTTGAAATTCTACACGAAATCTGTCTCATTGCTCCCTCTATGACTACTCTATGCTTTGAGTCATAATCCATTCGACTTGGTTTCGCTTGCTCTGCCCGTTAATTTGACAGAATTGTTAATCCATGAAAAATTAGTCTGATAACCTAAGATGTGAAAACTAGAAACACTTCCCCTTTCGAGCACTAGTTAAAGAGCTAACCTGTGAAGCTGGGCATTGGTGGCACACACCTTTAATCCCAGCACTCAGGAGGTAGAGACAGGCGGATCTCTGTGAGTTTGAGGCTAGCCTGGTCTAAAGACTGAGATCCAGGACAGGCAGGATTGCTTCACAGAGAAACCCTGTCTCTGGAAACCCCCCCCCCCCCAAAAAAAATGTTGTTATATAAAACTTTTTACTTTAAATTAAAAATTTTAAACTAGCCTAAAGATTCAACACTCAAAAAGGGAAGAGGCATTCAGAAGCCTCTGGGCTGATGAAATGCCTTCGTGGGGAAATACACTTGCTGCTGCCCAGCCCAGTGACCCTAGAACCTACTTGATGCAAGGAGAGAACTGACTCCCACTACTCATCAGCTGACCTCCACATGTGTGCCATGACATACATGTACCCACCCACAAACAAGCGCGCACACACACACACACACACACACACACACACACACACACACAATGTGTGTGATGGTTTCGAAATCTGTTTACAAGTCTATGATAGTCCTTACTTTAAGAGCTAGACCCTCTCCCCTCACCTATGGCTGTCTAGACTGAATGATTCTTCCTCCAAACAGAATCTGATAGAAGTGCCTTTGTGTAGCTTCCAAGACTGGCATCATGGAAGACCCCACACCCTTCTTTATGTCTGCCATGGATCGCTTGTTCTGAAGAAAGCGAGCTGCCAACCCATACACTTGTGAGGATCCTCAGGCTCCTCTCTGGGGAGGGAACAAGAGCTCCTGTCAACAAAAGCAGGGACCGAGGTCTTTGTCAAAAGCCAAGTGGGTAAGCCTGAGTCTCATCATCCCATGCAGACATGGTCAAGCCTCCAGCCCTGGCTGTGTCTGCCTAGGCTCTTATGAGCTTCCCTGAACCTTAAACTACCCATCCAAACTGTTTCTGAGACACTGAAATGTGAACTAGTACATGCTTGATTTTTTTTTCACCTGCCAATTCTTGGGGTAACTTGTTATATGGCAGCACATAAGTAATAAATTGTAATATTACATTTATAGTATCTAGCAGTGAGGCCCTTAAAAAGATCCAACAGGACAGTTTTGCTAGAAAGAGAAGATGTAACCCATGTCAAAGCTGCTCTCTTGCCCATTACAGTGAGTAAAGAAATTAAAACTGTAAAGTCCACTGTTAGTGGGATTTCTGGGAGATAAGATCACAACTGGTACTTTACTTAACATGATTCAGTGCCCCTGAAGCTGACAGAGGAAATGAATGATATACTACTATACCTGGGGCAAGAACCAGAAGTAAAAGCCTCACTCGGATTTTCACAATGACCTTCCTAGTCAGCACTATTTGTACTAACGAGAAAAGACTCAGAAACCTAAGAGTAATGGGATAGCCAAGCATGTCTGAATATGGTATATGTTTTCTCACTGTTAATTATGTCAACAGTCTGGGTTTAATCCCCAGCACTCCAATAAATAAATGAACAAAATATAAGCAGAAAACCTTGTGCATTCATTTACGTGTACATGTGTATGTCAGCATGTGTATTCTACAGCATGTGGAGGTCAGGGGACAACTTTCAAATCAGTTCTCTCCTCCTACCACCCAGGTCTCAGGGACTGAACAAGTGCCTTTAGCCACTGAGCCATCTCCTGAACCCAGACAGTTCTTTAAGAGCTGGGAGTGGTGGCTCACACTTGCAACCCCAGTACCTGGAGGCAGAGACAGGAGAATTACCAAAATCTCAAGTCAATTTAACTTGCACATCAAGACCTGGTCTCAGAAACAGAACAGAACAAAACAAAAACAGAGCCATTTGATTATATGTACAGATAGGTAGGTAGGTAGGTAGGTAGAATAGATAGATAGATAGATAGATAGATAGATAGATAGATAGATAGATAGATAGGAAGGTAGGTAGGTAGGTAGATGATAGGTAGATGATAGGTAGATGATTGATAGACAGACAGACAGATCCCTTTTCCCACGCTTATGTTACATGATAATGTGGCTGTAAAATACTCTCCTTACCTAGGGAAAAAAGATGAAACCCCACCCAGTAACACTGGCGGACCTGGCTGGCTTTAAACTGTCATCAAGCAAAGTCCTCCCTCCTTCCTGTCCCCCTGTCTCCACTGCCCCATAAGCAAACAGAAAGACTCAGAATGGGGTTCAGAGAGTTCCCTTGCTTCCTGCTGGTTGCAGCAGGCAGCCAGTTTCCTGGAGGAGGAGCCTCCTACCAGGTAAATCCCAGACCCAGAACCCTGGCAAAGATACTACTTAAAAACCAAAGAAAACTGTTGTTCACGACAAGAATGCAAAGAATGAGGGATGGTGGGGCACATGGCAGAAAGCAAGTGTGGAATGTGTGCAGCCTGGGTTTGGTGCCCAGAACCACACACACACACACACACCCCTACACACACACCCCTACACACACACACACACACACACACACACACACCCCTACACACACACACCTACACACACACACACACACACCCATCTACACATACACACCCATCTACACACACACACACACACCCATCTACACATACACACCCATCTACACACACACACACCCCTACACACACACACCCATCTACACACACACCCCTACACACACACACCCCTACACACACACACACCCATCTACACACACACACCCCTACACACACACACCCCTACACACACACATCTACACACACACACCCCTACACACACACATCTACACACACACACCCATCTACACACACACACACCCCTACACACACACACCCCTACACACACACACACCCATCTACACACACACACCCATCTACACACACACACCCCTACACACACACACACACCTACACACACACACACCTACACACACACACACAGCTACACACACACACCTACACACACACACACACACACACACCCTCAAGCTTAGCACGTTTAGGGACTAGCTCTTGGATAACAGAGAAGGAAAGTGTCACGGAAGTCCAAGCTGCCCCACAACCCCTCGGCTACCCCACCCTCCATTACCTGAAGACACAAACACACTAATGTTCTCTATCTGGCTCCGTATGCAACATCCAGTTCAAATGGAAGAAACTAGTGATGAACTGACCAAATAAAACTGGCATTTCGCACACAGAATGGGCGTCACCTTTGTTATAGACGCTGGGCTGACTGGTACACTCTGAAATGTTATCAGCGACTGGCTTGTTCTGTGGAATCTGAAGCAGCTGTTTGTGCTTGTTACGGCTCTTTCTGTATGAAAAAACAGTTACTACTTCTCTATTTTTTTAAAAATATAAAGGTAGTTGTAAAGCAAGGCCTGGTGGCATACTCCGATAGTCTAAGCTGAGACTTAAGCCAGAGATTCACTTAGGTTCACAAGTTCAAGACCACCCTGAGCAACATGGTGAGATCCTTTGTCAACAGCAAGGACAGAGATATAGCTCAATGGTAAAGTACTACAAGCATGTGCAAGGTCCTAGGTTCAATGCCTAGTACAAAACAAACAAACAAAACCCAAACTATAACGTATGAAACACAACCTTCTTTTTATTTATTTGGTTTTTCGAGACAGGGTTTCTCTGTGTAGCTTTGCGCCTTTCCTGGAACTCACTCTGTAGACCAGGCTGGCCTCAAACTCACAGAGATCCACCTGCCTCTGCTTCCCGAGTGCTGGGATTAAAGGTGTGAGCCACCACCGCCCTGAACAACCTTTTATTAACCACGGAATTTTAAAGATTTTTTTTTTCCTCAGAAAGTGAGTAAAGACATAAATGCTTCAAAATCCCATACTCTGCTTTTTAAATAAGCCAATTACTGCCTGCTTCATTTAAATACTTAGTACATAGTGTGTGTGTGTGTGTGTGTGTGTGTGTGTGTGTGTGCAGGTAGAGACCAGAGGGCAACCTTTGATTTTTTTCCCTACGTGTTTTTGAGACAGGGTCGCTCACAGCTGCCTCATCTACTGGACTAGCTGGCCAGAGAGCTCCAGGGCTCCACCTTTCTGACTCCCCAGTTTTATGAACATGTGCTTTATTTTGTGGGTTCTGTGGACTAACCCCAGGTCCTCACGCTTGCACAGTAGATATTTTCCCAGCTGAGCCGTCTTCCCAGTCCTTCAGTTATATTTAAAGGTAGGTTTTTGATGTTTTTAAAACATCACCATGTAAATAATATATAAGTAATCCCTGTGAACCAGAATAATTTATTAATCAAAATGCTCCAATTATGCTGGAATGAGGCAGGATGGTCCCAAGTTTGAAAACAGCCTAGGCTACATAGTGAATTGGAGGCTAGCTTGGGCCAAGCAGCAAGCCCCTGCTTTGAAACAAAACAAAACAAAAACCAAAAAACAACAACCACACAACAAAAAACTTCCCAACCTAACAGGTAACAGAACATTTGTCAGAGTGGCTTCCATTGCTCAAATTCCTTCTCTAGGAGAAGACTTAAACAATGCCTACCCTAAGGTCCCCACACCAAACCCAGATGTCTTCTAGGTTTACTCAGGAGAGCCAGTGAGTACATTGGGCTTACTTCCAGAGTCGTGGGTGGGGGTTCCAGCCAGGAGCATGGGTGGCCGTAAAGCCACCACCCTGGATGACGACCTCATAGACCTGCTCCTATCTCGAGTCCTTCCCAGTTTATAGACTTCTAGCTCTTCCCTGAGGCCATGTGCAATTAAGGCAAAACTTCATAGGGAGGAGCAGCTAGATACTCAAGGTGGGAGTCCCGTGACCCTCCCAGCCCCTCTTTCTACCGGGGAGGGTCAACAGTCAATAAGCCCAACTGTGATGATCCTTTGCAAGTGGGCACAGCTGAACTCAGGCAGACAGCGGCACTTTGTCTGAGAGAATAATCCTGTATATTACACCTTCCCCTATTACCTTCAATGTTTCCTGTATACATTGTCCATTTTCTTTCAGGAATACCAACTGTGTATAACTTCACAGCCATTTTCCATCATGCTGTAGATTTTAATTTCTGAAGAGATCGGGTTTTATTTTCTCAACCCAGAAACATAAATAAAGACATTTGTTGTTTTGAATCTGAGAAATGTCGCACAAAGACCCCCAAACTGACTTTGAGTCAACGGTTCACACAGTAACAGAGGGCACGGCACCAGACCTGTAGCCAGGATGCTGAGAGCATCAGGTGATACCGCTCCACCTGCCTCTGATCTTGCAGGTGGTCCTGAGGAAGCTTATAGAAGGAAACAAACACCTGGACCCAAGAGCCCCTGGAGGTGTAAGGTGACACACGGCTCGGGGTATGGGGTTTTGGTCAGGTGGCACCCAAGGCAACTTAGGCTGCAGATGTCTTTGTCCTGTGCCTACATAATTAATCCTTTTCCCTTCTCAAAGGATTCTAGGCTGTTCCCGGGGGAGGAACTTCAGTGGTTACAGAGCCAGCTGCCTCATGCCTTCGTTTCCAAGAATCCGAGAGACTTCGTAAGTAAACACAATAAATCTTCTGGCATGAGAACAGAGACACAGCCAATTTGGTGTCCCATTATCCACGCTATAGGATATGCATGCCAGGGGTACAGTGATAGAGAACACTGGAAACTGAAACTTCAACTCTATCAGAACTTTTAACAAGTAGCAGGTTGTCTTGAGTTTCAAGCTCTCCTCTGTGAATTCCTAATTCTGCAATCAGCAGGTAGGAATAAAGACAAGAACAGGAAGAGTGTGGGCGAGAGATCATCCTTGTTGGACACACTACTTCTGAAAGGACTGTGTACCCCTTCTGGAAAAACCGTTCCAGGACCCAGTTTTCCGTGGCTTATGGCAGGTCTCAGCAGTCCCGCTTCAGGAACCAGGATGTCATTTTTGTGATAAATGCACAGAAAGATGGTCTATCAGTTACACGCTACTTTAAGGTGCTGTTTAGCTCAGAGACCCCTTTGGGACAGAGTTTAAAGGACTGTTATGTGAATAGGTGGCCCAGGAGAAAGCAGCCAGCCTCTGGGTTTCCCTCCACTTGCTACAACATTAGTAATATATCACACCTTTTCGACCTGTCCGTCCTAACCTCTCTCTTACATTTTTATTTTATTGCATGTGGGGGCAGTGGGGTAGGGAGGTATGTCTGTCTCAGTGTGTATGTGGAAGTAAGCGAAGGAGACCTGGATGGTGGCTCATGCCTTTACCCACTGAGCCATCTTCCTGGTCCACGAGTCTTGATGCACACATCTGTCCACTGTTATTTTCAGTGACTCCATCTCATAGCCCCCATCTCCAGCAACCAATGAGCCCTGGGTGGCAGGAAGGCTGAAATGGCATCCTTAGGGCAATCTAGATGCTCAACACATTCCCAGTGAACGTATCTGGACACGGTGGCATGCTTGCTGTTGCAGTTATGAAAGAGATGATGATTGCTTGAGCCCGGGAGCTTGGGACTAGCCTGGACAACACAGCAAGACCTGTCCACCTGTCCTTTTAAAGAGGGAAAGGGAAAGAGCAACCGAAGTCAGCCTGGTCTATTCAGATGAATTTTCTCATCTTCGCAGTCTCGAGGTGAAATCAAAACCCTTCGCTTAAACACAGGGGTAGTTGGTCTGGGCCGTGGTCTGTGCTTGTAATACCAGCACAAGGAGGCTGAGGCAAGAGGATTAGGAGTTCAAGGCTACCCTGGAACGTGAGACGTGGTCTCAAGAAAGCAGAAAACGAAATCAAACACTATGATAAGTCAGCAATTGTGAGGTCTGCGCACAGCATTCTGGGAACTCTAGTCTGGAGGCCTTCACCTTGAATCCTCTTTACAGGTTGTATTTGGGCTGTGTGTGTGTTTGTTTGTTTGTTTGCTTGTTTTGTTTTGTTTTGAGGGATACGAGCAACCTTACCACGAAGGTAATAAATACATATGGGTTTCCAAGCTGAAGGAATCTAGGACGAAGACTGAGTGAATGGGGCCTTGGCACTCCCTCCCCTTTCTCCCCCTCCTGCCCATTAGGTGTGGTGCCACCTGGGTGCAGGGTTCACAGCAGGGGGAAGCCAGCAGAAGGCTGGAAGAGCATTCCTGCCAGCAGAGCCCTCCCCACCCAGGACTTTGCCACAGGAGCAAAGGGCTCTTTCACCCTGCCCTTCACCCTCTCTTCTGCCCTGACTCCCCCCCCCCCACTCTCCCCTCCCCCCAGCACCGTGACCCTGTAAGAGAGTTCACCCTCAGGTCCAACAGACACGTGAACAAAGGACATGTGGAACAAGTCCTGAGAGCCAACCTGGGACTGCGTTCTGACCACTGCACAACACCCAGCACAGGGCTGTGTGGAGACACAAGAATGTGGAGGAACCAACAAAGCGGGTTTCTTGGGAAGCCCAGTATCATCACTCCTGGCGGGAACCAGGACCTTCTTGTTTTCTCAGCCTAAGGAGCTCTGTCTCTCTCTCTGTCTCTCTCTCTGTCTCTCTCTCTGTTTCTCTGTCTCTCTGTCTCTGTCTCTCTCTCTCTCTCTCTCTGTCTCTCTCTCTCAATCTGGTATTTAGAGTGTTATATTACATTGGTTTGCCCTCATTCCTGATACATACGCCTTTCCCCCTCTGGCCGATTATCACAAGCTTCTCTCTGTCGGAACTCAGCTTTGAAAGACACCTTGGGAGCGAGTCGAAGACCAAAGCAGCCAAGAACAAATAGTTGAGATTTTTTAGCTTCTAGCTCGGAGAGATCATATCCCATTCACCTATATAAACCCCATAGCACTGTGCAAAATACTTGTTGAATAAGCTAATCCAGTTGTGACAATACGGTAAACCCGCTGGCTCCTAAAAGAAGCTGTTTACTAGATTATTTACATAGATGTCTATTTTGTAAACTTAAATTTTCACTTTCCCACCCCACCCCCATCGTGGGGGTTCAAGATTCTATCCCCAGAGAAACAGAGAGAGATGAAAAGGAGGAAGAGATTGATTTCAGCAACATAAAGTTAAACCACAAAGAAACAAAAAGATCTGATAATCATCGAGCCCATTGTGTAAAAACCATTAGCAATAATCGGAAGAGTAAATTATAATGACCAGCTGGTCTTTTAATGCGAGACAATAAGAATAAACACAAAAAACACATTAAAAAACACAGCATCATTGCCACCACACATGAAAATATTTCCATAAAAAAGTAATCTCTGATTGAACTTTGAACTTTGCAGCCCTCTTTGGAGTTACATTCTGCTGGGATTTGCAGTCACCACTCTCTGACTTCGGCTAGGGACCTGCACTGACCCGTTTCCTGAGAACTGAGCGGGACACTTCCTGTTAGACATTCAGTACTTCAAGGCTAATATTTAATCTTGATTGGCAAAGGAGTTAGTGCAAATGACGTCATACGTAGCAGCCTGACACGGTTCTGACGGTATTAACCCTTCCACGTCCCCAGAAAGACCCCAGCTTTCTCTTTTCCCCAGGGTCAGCTTTGACCTTGGAAGCCACTGGACGCTGTCAGAGATGATTCTGTTTGCTACACAGGGAGTTCCCTTCAGGGTGAAGAGTTCCAGTCATCACATAAAGGAAGAACAAACCGCTTTTATACTTGGGCAGCTCACTTTGGGTTGGTACAAAAACCAAACATACAACTAACACCAGCAAACAGGCAGGGCCTGAATGGAGTCATTTCTCCGGAGAGTGGAGTCAAGGTCATCCTTGATCTCTCCTATCTGCTTCTCTGATCGCTGGCAAAGATACCCAGAGAAGACAGTCATCAGTTTACACCAAGCAACCATAGATGCTGTTCACGGGAAGGCTCAGGCACAGGGCTGAGGAAATCTCTTCAATCAAATTAAACACTCTCCAGTAACAATTTTATTTCATTGGTTGGAATGCCAAAAGGCACATAAAGAAAACGAAGGGAAGCCATCTGACTTCAAACCTGGTGCTTTCCACTCAGCCAAGATTGATTCTGCAGATGAATAGAAGCCAGAGAGCTTCCAGCCAGGGAAGCATGTGAGCTCTGTCAGTTCCACGAACTGCCTCTCTCTGACGCATCTGATCCCATTCTAGTAAGGCCTGGCGCAGCCGCAGAAAACACTGTGCCTTCCTGTGCTCAGACCCTTGGCTGGCTCAGGAGAGGGGGACCCTTCCCAGGCTTGAGTGCCTGGCTCTGTTTTTGTCTACATTTCACAGCCCAAACATATGAGCCTTCAAGAAGTTGAGATGACCCTTGAGGACACCATTTCACTGGTCCTTTCTCTTCACCAACCCCTAGAAGTTTCTGTTTCTGATGGGTTATCTCGCCTACTTAGTAGCTTGGGTAGGGGTGGGGGACACTGCCTTCTGGAGAGAGGAGCCCACCTCAGTCACTGTACTCTTCTTTGTCCTTTGGGGTGTGGAATTTCTCATACTGGCTGGCCAACTTCCATTTGTTGTGCTGAGTTTTGAGCAAAGCAGCCAAGGAAGACTTCCGGGTGACATTTCTAGACATTTCCCGGCTCTTGACCTTCCTGGCTGGGGAGGAGCTTTGTACTAAGGGATATACAGGGAAGATGGGTTTGCCCCGGGGTGCACCCAGGAGCTGCCATGTTTCCCCAGTGGCATTACTGTTCAGATACTGCCACGGCTTCTTGCCACTGTGGTCCCGGACATTCACCCGAGAAGCTAACCTTTGTACTAGCAATTTGATGACTCCCTGGTGGCCGTGCATAGCTGCGAGGTGCAGTGGTGTATAGCCACAACTGGACCTCACGTTTACATCGAGTGCAACCCCTGCCTTCTGGGCTCCAGAGATCAAGTCTTGAAGGGCACGCAGGTCACCATGCTTTGCTAGCCAGTGCAAGGCTGTGTACCCGGTCAGGAAGTCTCTGTGCAAAGCCAACTGGGGATCTTCCCAGAACAACATCTGCACGTTAAGCCAGGAGCCACTGGCAAGCCTCACGATCCATTCATGTTCTCTGGCATCTAGGGGAACAAGGGGTGACCTGTGCTCAGAAAGTCTGTGGGATATCAAGGCTGAAGATCCATCCCTACTGGGGGCCCACGAGGTGTGTGGCTGACCTGCCACAAAATTAGCATCTGCCAAATTCTGTATCAAAACAATATCCACCCTTGGGTTGGGCAGGGCTCCTGCCTTGGAAGGTTTCCTGGCCCGAGGTGGGCGCCGGCTCCTTTTCAACAAGTCTTCATCAAGATGCTCCTCATCAGAGGAGGAGGAGGATTTAGTTCTGCCTGTACGAGCGCTCCTCCTGAGAGACCTCCGGAACTTGAGGGCTGGCCAGGGCGAAGCCTCCTGGGGGTGGTCTCCAAGGCTTTTAGCTACTGTTGAAACCTTCCTAGAACTGGGCACATTCCCTCTATTTCTGAGGCTCCGCCGGATCGGACTGGGGCTGCTGTCATTTGAAGACACAGATAGGCCCTCAGTAGGATCCCTGAGCTCTCCCCAAGAGGAAGTTCCCAGGACAGGTTGCTGCCCCTCTTCGGGGGTTCCGGGAGACTCCTTAGGTCCACTGCTGCTCTCCTCGCTGCCGTGGCTCTCTTGATCCACAAAGTCATCCAGATCCTGGAGGGACAGCTGGCAACGAATGCTTCGAAAGACGGTGGGTGGAAGGTTCCCGGGCCAGGATTCTGAGGACTCATCAGGAACCACAGGCAGGAGAGAATGAAGAGACACTGCGGGCTCTGGCAGCACAGAGTTTGTCTCCGAGACCCCAAAGGCGGTTTCCAAGGGTAGCTGGAGGAAGTCGTCTGGCACCACTGACCAGGCGCGAGTGGGACCCGGGTTCCGGGCCTCCGGCATCTGCGGGCATCTGCTTACCCACTCTCGAGTGCGCTGCTGCTGCTGCTGCTGCTGCTGCAGCTGCTGGGTAGAATGGTTCGGGGAGCCGGCGGCAAACAGCTCCAGCGGCTCACTGGAGAGAGCCGGGAGGGGCAGGACAGCGGGCGGGGACGTCGGGCTCCCAGCAGCCTCGATGGCGGCCGGAGGCCAGCCAGGCGTTGCACATACCGGTGCTCGCTCAGCCGACGCTCCTTCCCGCAGCCACCCGGGAGCTCCGAGGTCCTCCGGGGCGGGCGCGGCGAGCTCTGGCTCCTCGCTGGCGGCCGCAGGGTCCTCGAGATCTCCGGGCAGATGCTGTCCGGTGGGGTCCCCCCAGCCATTCTGTTGGCATTCCCAGCAGCAGCGGCCCCGCGTCTCCGCAGCCGCACACCTGCCTCTGGTCTGAGCAGCCTCGGGCCCCGGTGTCTCCCGGCTCGGGCTGTCCCTCGGGTCGTGCTCTGCCCCGGCCGCCTCCCGCGCGCTGCTGCCGGCTAGCTCCTCGCCACCTGAGTCCACCCGGGGCGCAGCACCTGCCGGCGGCTTCTGCGCCTCCGGGTCCCGCGGGCGGCGGCGGCGGCGGCGGCCCCGCGGCGGTCCCTCTGCAGGGGTGGGTCGCTGCAGGCCCTCCTCCCCCAGCAGGTCCCTGTACCTCCTCTTGAGCACCACGTACTTGGTGCCGTCGGGGTCCTGGCGCACTGCGGCCACCGAGTTCACGAAGCCCTTGAAGAGCTCGCGACGCTGCTGCAGCTGGCCGGGAGGCACGTGAGGGTCGCGCAGGAAGCCCTTGAAGTGGCCCAAGAGCTCGGCGTTACGCACTCGGCCCCCGGCCTGGCACAGAAAGTCCAGCAGTGCCTCCTGGCTCAGCTCCCCGGCCATCGCTACCGGGTCCCAGGTCCCCGGGGCGGCTGCGTCTCGAGCTCCCGGAGCACTCCCCCTCCGACAGAAACCCGGGCCTGGCGAGTGTCACCTGCGCCCGGGGCGGCGCCACCCCGTCTCCATCAGCCGCGGAGACCGGCGCCGCCCGCATCCCCGGAGCGCTTCGGGAGGGCCGAGGGTACCCGGGGGCGGGGGCCCGGGCTGAGTCCCCGCGCGCAGCCCGGGTGGCCGAGGGCGGCTCCCAGGCCGCCCCTGAGCGACGCTGGCCTGTGGCAGCTAGTCCCCGCCGCGAAAGTTCCCGGGATAGGTCGGAGTCGGTTTCACCTGCGCGCTGGCTACGCCTCTCGGGCTCTGGGGGAAGGGCCCGGCCCGCCTCCTGCACCTCCGCCCTCTGAGGTGTCCCCCAACCCCCGCCACCCATCCTGGGTGAGTCAGGCTGGTCCAGATGGGGACAGCGCGGGAGGTGAGGCCGCGGGCGAACGGCTCTGTAGCAAGCACAGCCTCCCCGGGGCCCGGAAGGTGCAAGGCAGGTAGGCGACCGGCTGTTCCTCCGAGTGCCCGCCACAAAAAACAAAAGCAAAGGGAGATCGGCCCTCTACCCCGCGGCACAAGTTACAGCCAATGTCCACGCGGGTGGGGGGCCAATAGGCAGGCTCTCCACTGTTTCTCTTTATTAATGCGGTCTGGGGAGTGGCTTGGGGTTTCCAGTGGCAGGATTGGGACCCGGAAACTCCCACCTTGATCCAGACCAAATCTTTTTTTTTTTTTTTTTTTGGTTTGGAGATACCGAGATACGGGGAAGGCCTCTCCCGGGGAACCGGCTTCAAGAAGTTCAAATATACCTTCCTAAGTCTGTGCTGAGAGCGAAGTCCCTGAAAGCTGCAGCCCAAGGTTGGTTTCTGCCTTTCTTTTTCCTGTCTTACAGTTACAGCTCAGGGGGAGGGGGGCTCACTGTCAGGGAGTTTATTGCCTGGAAAGCCAAAATCAATAGGAATTATGTCTCCCCAGCTAAGGTATTTGATACCCAGGGCTGTTTTGTTTTTATTTAGTCTAAGATTTGTGAACAGAAGAGATTCATTCCATCTGTTTCATGCTGGCTTCTTGGTGAGATCTTTGCTCTGAGCGCAGAAGTTTTCCTCTGTGCGTTTAAAATGTGGAACACGTGACAAGGGGCTGATTCCACCCCTGGGTGGATGCTGGACTCTCTTGATCTGTTGAAGGGCTGTGTAGTCCGCTGTGATTCAGAGCCTCTTCTAGAGTGGAACTAAGTATTTCCTCAACCTCTTCTGAGGAGGGGAGAGTTAACGTTCAGCCCACTGCCCTCCACCTGTCTGGCAGCCTCTCCTTTGTCTTGAGTCCGTTTGCGGGCTGTGCTTTATCCACAGTATCTATTGTAGCATCAAGTCCCTCCCTCCTTAGCTAGGCTTGCTGCTGCCCTCCCTCCCCACCTTTCCCCAACTGCCAGCGCAAATGCCTGTGTCTCAACACCACGTGTCTAGGGATAAACTCTCCTCCCCTGGTATCTGACGCCCTGTCTCCTGTTCACATCTTTTACTTTGCTTTGCAGTTCTGGATTTTTCACTAAGAATATGTCGAGGATGTTGGTCCTACAATTGTCAACACGTTTTAATATGGACACCCTCAACCCCCCAACCCCAGCCCTGGGCATCGAACCCAGGGCCTCATTTGTGCTAGGTACTGTCACCACCACAGACCAATCTCAGTGATTGTCAGATAGCCCACATCTGAAGTGCTTTATTTAAAATCCCAAAAGTATCCTGGTACTTTTCCATGAATGACTCGGAATCCTTGGCTTTAAATTATCTAGGTCAGAAAGAAGGACTGTCTATTTGGGGCATGTTCTAGAACTGAAATCCAGTAGTGGGTTGACATGGAGAAACTGTTCCCACTCATGTCTCCATATAACTTTGAGGCCTTGGAGTAGTTATTAAACCATATGTTTTCTGTTAAACTTGTGTTTATTTACTGGTGTTGAGTCTCAGTGGGGTTCACCAGTATGAGAAGGGGTCCACATGGGAACCTCAGGTGGGCAAGTCAGAAGAACCCCTCTTTGGTGCCTTGCACAAGTATATATGTTGAGTTGCACAAGTGGCCAAGAGGTAGAATGGGGGGTCTGGACTTGCAGCTCTTTAAGAGAGAGGAAAAGGGGAGGGGCGGATGCCAAAGTTCTGACACCATTCACCTTCAGTTGGGGGTAGAATGACTAGGTCTGCAATCAGTTTGGGTTCTGGATACCCAAGTGGTTTAGTACCCTCTTGTCTGTGTTGGGGGTGGCTATCCGGAAGGTTCTAAGGCGTATATATAAGGGCACCTTCTTCCTTTCATTGTATTTAGTTCGTTATTTCCAAAGGTTTTTTTTTTTTTGGCTACATGGCTGGGCATTGTTAGACGTGGGTATATATAAGGAAGAATGTGTGTTAGAGAAGTCTGTGTTGCTATCAAAAGACCAGAGAATTGACATGAGTTTGCATGCTACCTGATTTAGGAGCAGCACATACCCCCAACTGAGGTCCAGGGGGTACATTGAAGGAAGAGCGAAGGCTCAGCTCTTGCATTAAAAAAGAGTAATGGAGATCTTTAAGATAAAAGACACTTCTGGGCAGAGGGCTCTGGCTTCACTTAAATATTTTGGGAAACTAGCTGCAAATATAACTGCTTGGCTTTAAGGTAGAGTGGTGCAGCTGTGTAGGAAGGTGGGGGCCAGAGGAGGGAGGGAGAGTGCTCTCCCCAAGGCAGAGTCTTTTAAGAATTTCCCAGAGAGTTACAACCAGATCAGATTTGCTCTTTAGAAAGATCTGGAGGTAAATACTAGTTTAGAATTATGGGTAAAAAGAACATGTATCAGAATGAGTTAAAAAAAGGACACAATGCAGAGCTGACTTTTACCAAACCTAAGACTGCATCAGAGATATTAAAATGTAAAAAAGAAGTGCCTCTTAAAATATAGGAATTTCAAAATAAATAAATACATAAGCCTGGTGCATGCCTTTAATCCTAGCACTCAGAAAGAAGAGGCAAATGGATCTCTGTGAATTAATTCTAGGCTAGCCTGGAATGCATAGCAGAATTTTAGACCTGCCAGGGCTACATAGTGAGACCTTATCACACATACACACACAAAAAGAGGAATTGCAGGATATTTAAAAAAAAATATTTCTTTAAAGAAAAAATATGAGCCAGGCAGTGGTGGTGCTTGCCTTGAATCCCAGCACTCAGGAGGAAGAGGCAGGTGGTTCTCTGAGTTTGGGGTCAGCTGGTCTACAGAGTGAGTTCCAGGATAGCTAGGGCTACACAGAGAAACCCTGTCTCAAGGGGGAAAAAAAGGAAGAAAGAGAGAAAGAAAGAAAGAAGGAAGGAAGGAAGGAAGGAAGGAAGGAAGGAAGGAAGGAAGGAGAGAGAGAGAGAGAGGGAGGGAGGGAGGGAGGAAGGGAGGAAGGAAAAGAAAAAATATAAAAATATGTACCTGTATGTTGGGGGTCAGATTTGACATGTACCTGAGTGCAGTGCAACTTTAATGCTTCTTATTAGCTTAATAACCTTACAACTATTCGACTATAGGAGAATGTGTGACTCTTTCATTTGAAAACACCACTTAAGAACAAAGTAACAAGGCTGTATATGGTGGCACACCTCTTTAAGGAGCAGGAGCAGGTCAATTGTGAGTTGAGACCATCCTGGGCTAAACAGTGAGACCACATCTCCAAAGGGAAAAAGAAGAGAGGAAGGAAGGGAGGTTAAGCTTCCCCAGGAGGAAGTGTCCAGACGCTGCTGAGGTGCCCAGGAAAGAGGCAAAAAGGTTTGAGTTGAGCAGAAGCCGAGAACAGCGGACAGATGGATTCAGGAGATATTAGAAGGCGAATTCAATAGGACCTGGCACCAGAGTCGACCAGGGGATGATGAACAAGCTGGGCAAGCTTCCGAGTAGCTGAGAGGTGTTTGGCATCATCTCTCTGCTTAGAGAGAAAAGGTAGTTTGTGGAAATACATAAGGATGGATGGAAACTCAGCTCGGGGCATATTATTTTTGAAGGGCCATAAAAATAGAAATATCTAGAAGATAGTTAGCAATATAAATTTGGGTCCCCGAAGGTATGACATTCACATCTATAAATGGTCGTTTAAATCACAGGAGAGAAAAATGCTTCACGATATATAGATAGGAAGGCAGGTACAAGAGACCAAAATGGCAATTTCCAGAGAGAAAGAGGAAGAGCCTCCTGTGGGGACCTGGAAGGGACCCCAAGAGAGAGGGACACCTGTGTCTCAGAAGAGCAAGAGCAGGAGGAACGGCTTTCAAGACACACTGCCAAGGCTGATAAGAAAGGAAACAGGGCCAGAGCTGGCAGGTCACTGTGGCTGATCTGGAACAGTGTCATAACAGTGATGGAAACTGAAGGCAGATCACAGAAACCTGAGGGATGATGGGGGGGGGAATGACCCCCTCGCCCCTGGGCAAAAGGAAAGAAGGCAGGCAGATTTAGATACAGAGAATACCATCAAATCATGGAACCTAGCTTTTCTTCTTTTAGGACAGGATGTATGTATGGTCTCACACATGTGCCAAGGGAAACAAGCCAAGGAAGGCTGAGTGAAGATCTAGAGCGGGGTGAATCATTGATACAGTAGAAACTGGGGGTGGCATTGGAGTCCAGAGTTCAGGGAGAGGAGAGAGCCATGCTCCCCCATTAGGAACAAAGAGAGGACAAGGGATGTAGCTCAATGGTAGAGCACTCGTCTGGCATGCACAGAGCCTTTGGCTCCATCCCCAGCACTGGGAATGGAAGATAAAAGAAAACAGGAGGAAAGTAGCTGTTGCATTTGGGGGCTTGAGATGTCATGTAGTTGGTAGAGTGCTTGCGTAGCATGTGCAGGGGGGTTGATACCCAGCACTGTATAAGCCAGGCATAACCTTGGTATGACACGTGCCTATACACTCAGCGCTGTGGAGGTGGAGACAGGAGGTTCAAAAAGTCAGTTATCCTCAGCTATGCCAAGAGTTTGAGGCCAACCTGAGCTACATAACTGAGTAAGGAGCGCCTAACAGGAAGGGGCTCCTTGCATTTATGTCTCTTCTCCTGCTCTGCTCCCAGCCTTTATTTGTCCAATATTTATTGAGGGTCTACCAGATGGGTGTATTGGAGAGCTGAGAATGTAATGGTGAATCAAACAAGCAGAACCTTGATTCTCAGAAAACGTAGACCTCAGTGGGAAAGAGAGCGGCAATATACGTAAATTAAACAGAAAAGACCACTATTGGTAAGAGCTCAGATACAAAAGTCGGCTGATGTGATAAAGCAGCAAGCCAGGGTGAATGGGAAAGCTTGTCAGAGACTGGAAACAGGCAGAGACCCCAGTGAGATCAGAGCAGCTGGGAATGGGAGAGGAGCAGGGTAGGAAGAGCACTCCCCGGCAGGCAGGAAGATCGGAGTCTCTGTCTCTGCTGCTCTCTTTGCTCCCCAAGTCATAGATACACCCAGGAATGTACGCTCTTGCAATATGAGAGCTTAGACACTGGAAAAGACAGTATTGACAGAGCCCCTCTCCCTCAGACCCTTCCGGGGCATCTTTCTGTTCCTCTCCTGGTCTGGGGAATGGCCTGCCTGCCTTAGCTTCTGTACCTTGTACTTGTACTGCTTCAATCTCTGGCTCCACTCTGTTCCTTCACACCTCTACCTCTGTGTCTTCCCTCTTCCGTCTCTTACAAGGACATTTGTCTCTGCGGTGATGGCCCAGGCCACAATCCATGATGCTTTGATTACATCTGCCACCTTGACCTGTAAGGCATCAATCACAGGTTCTAGGAATCTTCACCCATGACTTGCCCTTTGGAAGGCTGTCATCCAACCCATTAAATGGAAAACAGAGACGTTCAAGAATGTTTTTTCTTTGCTTCCTTTCTCTCTTTGTTACAGTCAGCTTGAATTTCCTTCAAGATTTGACCCGGCTTTCACTGACTCAGGGGATGTACCCACACCCTCTGTCCCAGCATTTCCTGTCTTTAATGATATATTAGGCTTGCGGTATTGGCTGACTACAGTGTAAGAACTAACCATGGTTAGCAATATCTTAAGACTTGTTTGGTTTTGCATATTTTCTTTTATAATTTATACTTCTGTTTGTATAATTCACGTAACATTGGTTCATGTATTGGGCAGCTTTTTGTTGCTGTGACAAAAATACCTAAGAAAATAACATAAGAGAGGAAAGAAAGGTTCATTTTTGGTTCATGGTTACAGAGCGTTGGGTCCAGGGCTGCCTGGGCCTCTGGCTTTGGGCCTGAGGCAAGGCTGAAGGTCCAGGTGGAAAGCACATTATGGTGCAAATATGGTTATAACAAATAAAAATTTAATTTTAACAACTTCTTGTCTTTATTGATTATATGGCAAGCACATGAATGTCACGGGCTTTCATTTTTTAAATGGAGCTACGGGTGGTACTTAATCATCAACTAAACATGTTATTATAATTTGGTATTTATATACTACAGTTGGCACATATCTGAGGAGAACTGAGGATACTAATTTAGCATGCTATTAATAAGTCTGGCAGCCCAAAAAATCCTTGGCAAGCACACATAGGCACATAATTGGATTTCCCCCAAATTTCAAAGGCTAATTTCTTTTTTTACATATAATATTTTTATTGTCTTGGAGAATTTCATACAATATATTTGGATCATACTCATCCCCTCCCTCTTTCCTCCCCCTAACTCATGCCCACCCACCCCCATTCCTACCTCTCTTCCCCTCTTTGGAAATTGTTTCCCTTAAAAGCCTATTTCTTACCAAATAGCAGCTATTAATTATATTGAGGTAGTTGACATATTGGCTACAGTTCTTATTGCTATATAATTATGAATGGATGTTAAGCTTTGTTTTGTTTGTTAAAGGCTTTCTTTCTTTCTTTCTTTCTTTCTTTCTTTATTTATTTATTTATTAATTATACAACATGTATGACTGCAGGCCAGAAGAGGGTACCAGATCTCATTATGGATGGTTGTGAGCCACCATGTGGGGGCTGGGAATTGAACTCAGGACCTCTGGAAGAGCGGTCGGTGCCCTTAACCTCTGAGCTATTTCTCCAGCCCTTGTTTTGTTTTTTAATGAGGGTGGGCAGTGAGAAGGACCTACTGACCTGAGTTCAATTCCCCAGACCCTCATAGTAAAAGGAAAGCATTGATTCCCAAAAGTTTTCCTCTGGCCCATGCATTGTGCTTTGTAGGGAGTCACAGGGAAAGTGTGATCGGCAAACAGGGACACAAGCAAGGCCATCAAGAAGCTGCTGGCGTTTGTACAAACATACATCTGCTAGGACCTGGCTCCTCCAAGAGTGGCAGGAACTACTGCTGACTTTAAAACAGCAATCTCTTTCCCACAGAGCCACGGGAAGCCCAGAGTTGGTGAAGCCGCAATTGTTATTGGCCCAGACTCCTGCCATTTTATATTCTCCCTGTTCTCAAAGTGGGCTTTCCATGCTAGAGTCTAACTTGCTGTTGCGACATGGGCCATTGTATCCCACTCCGGCTGGTGGGGGAAAGCAAGGCAGAGAGGAGGACAAAACTGATCTGAAAGAAGTTGTACATAGCCAGACAAAAGGTGTATGCTTATAATCCTGATGCCTAGAAGGCCGAGACAGGAAGATCATGATTTTAGGCCGGACTAGACCACACACCAAGCTCTAGCATAGCCTGGAATACAAAATAAGACCATGCCTCAAGTATATTAAGTATAATATGTGTTATATGTAATATACATAAAAGATATATATATATATATATATATATATATATATATATATATATAAATTTGTTTTGAATTTTATTTATTATTTGTGTGTGTGAACGAGACAGGTGTGTGTGTGTTTGTGCATGCATGTGTGTTCATGTGCATGCCTGCTTGTGCCTACTGATCAGAGCTCAACTTCATGCATGGCTCCCTCAGTCTCCCTTTACCTGTGTTCAGGATTCAAGCTGAGTCCCAGGGATTAAACTAGGGTTGTCAGGCTTGTGTGACAAGGTACCAAACTATCCTGCCAGTCCTGAAAGATACTATAAAAAATAAATAAAAATGAAAAATAGTTGCATACACTATGGCTGGTTCCATCCCAGAGTCCAGGGTGTAATCTCATAGCCACCTGTAGGTGGGGAAGGAAGGTTGGGAAGAGAAACCCTTTGTTCCGAATAGGCATGCTCGCACTTCAAAACAAGAAGTACATTATTTCAAAACTGGCTTTATCACCTGAAGCACCACAGGCCTTTTGGGCAGGGCAGGTCTTTATTGAATGACATCATTTTGAATATTTCAGGTCTTTTATCCCTCTAGGGCCCAGACATCTAAACACCAATCCTGCTCTCTCTGTCACAGTATCAACTCCTATGTGTTTATTTCGCCCACAGGGAGTAGTGGCACTATACTGTAAGTTTCTGAGGAAGGCATCTACCATCACATGTCCAGTGTGTCACTTTTTTGGGGAGACTCTCTGCAGCCACATGCTGAGTCAGGCTTCTTGGGTGACCCCTTCCCTTCCCCTCTCATTACATGGATGAGAAACCAGGTCAGTGTCTAACCCAGGCTACGCCAAATAAAATCTTTTCCCAGGTTTTAAAAGTCAGGACCAAGGAGAGAAGTTTTAGTTTGTCTGTGAGATAGAAGCCTTGTGCTGTAGTGGGTAGCCATTCCAGCCTTGGCCTGGAAGTTCCAACCCCCATTGAGGCTTCTGCGTCCTCTCTCAGCCCCGCCTTCTGGGCGTGGCCATTACCGAAGCCTCAATGGGGGTTGGAACTTCCAGGCCAAGGCTGGAATGGCTACCCACTACTCTGTGCCATCAGAGCATTGCTGGTGGGGAAGACGGACTGATCCTCTGGAAAATGATGGGGCATCTCTTCAGAGACACCAGATGGCACAGCAGCTGCACTCCTGGGTCTGTGGGTTAGTCAGCTAGTAAGGGTGAGTCAACCAGTTAGGGTTAGTCAGCTAGTTAGTTAGGGTTTACTTTTTACTTTATCTATTTAGTTGGCTTTGCATATTTATATACGCATACATTTGGGCTCAAGATGAGCTGTCATATCAGGAAAGCCAAGAGCATAACTGGAGGGTTGGAGCCTGGTGTCCTGTGGGCTGAGTTCCATATCTGCTGGTGCAAACTGCAGGTACTGTCAGAACCGAGTGTAACTGCTGGGCACCCAGCTGGTGCTGAGGAAGTGTTGAAACACACTGGGGGGCAGGGAGCACTCCTACATTGTGTGAAAACATTGTGAATACTGCCAGCAAGAACGTAGACCTTGAATACCAAACAGAAGCAATAGTGTTACTGGGACACTTCAAGGGAGATTAACGCAGAGCTTCTAAACTTTGGGAATTGAAGAACCCTTTCATGGGGTTATATATCAGACAGCCTGCATATCAGATATTACATTACTACTCATAACAGTAGCAAAATTACAGTTATGAAGTGGCAACAAAAATAATTGTATGGTTGGGGGTCACCACAACATGAGGAACTATATTAAAGGGCCTTAGCATTAGGAAGGTTGAGAACCACTGAATTAAAGTATTGTCTTTTTAAAAGGTGCACTTTATGTGTATGAGTGTCTTGCCTGCACATTTGTTGCTGTACCATGTGCAAACCTCAGCCTACAGTCTGAAGAGGGTGTCTGATCCCCTGGAACTGGAATTATAGATGGGCTGTGAGCCACTCTGGTTGCTGGGAACTGAACCCAGGTCTTCTGTAAGAGCTGTAAGTACTCTTATCCTCTGAGCCCTCTCTCCAGCCCCGGTGTTGACATTAAAGCTTATTTATTTATTTATTTATTTTGTGTGCAGGGTGTGTGTGAGGAGTCCATTCTCTCCTTCTTCCATTCCTGGGGATCAAACTCAGGTCCTCAGGGTTGGCAATAGGCATCTTTTCCTACTGAGCCATCTCTCCTGACCTTGACAATTATTTAGAGTTGTCCATTTGTTTGTTTGTTTGTTTGTTTATTTGTTTTTGAGACAGGGTTTCTCTGTGTAATAATCCTGGCTGTCCTGAAACTTGCTTTGTAGCCCAGGCTGGATTTGAACTCACAGAGATCTGCCTTCCAAGTGCTGGGATTAAAGGCATGTGCTGCCATTGCCAGGCTGAGCTAAGTCATTCTTATGACAAATGCTACAAGGTATACAATAAACAACAATTAAAAAAAAAACAAAAACTGTCTCCTTATTGTTCTACTGGCCCATCAAAGATAATGAATCTGGTTTACACAAAAGTGTTTGGAGGTGTAGGCTTTGCTAGTCACTTGAATTGGTTTCCTTCTATCTGGATGGAGCCTCCCAGGAAACTGAAACCAAATAGCACTACTGGGGAGTGACTAGGATTGGCCCTCTGAGAGTAACAAGTTATAGTTCCTTCAATAGAAATGTTGTTTACATTGGTTCTTTTAGAGAATTGATTGTTTCCACACTTGCCCCTCATCCTCCTCTCCTACATGGTTGCCTGTTATTCATCATACTAAATTTTGTTTCAGGCCAGGCTCAGGAAGCACCCAGTTGAACTAAAAATCCAAATGGAGGCATTCTTATTAAAATTCTATGTCACCAAACTGAAACTAGATTGTTCGCAGACCTTTTGAGACTCCAGGAGAGACATAATAAATAGCCATTTCTCGAAAAAAGACCAACTCCAGTTGACACAGTTTCCCCTGCTCCGATCCTCACCCCTCCCCTTGATAAGGAGAAGTAAGCTGATAGGAAGCAATCCCTTGGTGGTGGTGGTTTTTCTATTACTTTGTTTCCCTGTTCTTGGTTAAAAGGAAAGTAACTTTCAAATAACCAACCCCGAGCTGGGGCGGTAGCTAGGTTGGTAGAGTTTTTTGAGTAGCCCGCCTCAAGCCCTGGTTCCATCCCCAGCACCACAAAAAACCATGTCTCTTGGCAAATGCCTGTAAGTCCAACATTCAAAGTGGAGGCAGGGGGATCAGAAACTAACCTCAGGTCTCAGCTGGAGCATCCCACACTGGGAGATGCAGGCCAGCCAGCTATGAAACCCTGTGTACAGACTTTTTCTTTTAGGCCACCAACCAGCTCCCAAATCATGTCACAGAGACTTTTATTATTAGTTTTTAATGCTCAACCTAGCTTAGGCTCACTTCTGGCTAGCTCTTTTAACTTTCAACCTGTTTGTCTCCGCCCACCTTTTGCCTCAGAGCTTTTTACCTTTTCTTCCTGTGTACCTTACTTTCACTGCTCCTGTGTCTCACTGGCTGGCTGCTGCCTGACTTCTTGTCCTCAGTGAGTCCCTCTTTCTCTCCTCCTTCCTTTCTCATCCTTTCCTGAGCCTAGCTGTCTCCTACTTATTCTCTCTGCCTGCCAGCCCTGCCTATCCTTTCCCCTGCCTAGCTATTGGCCGTTCAGCTTTTTATTAGACCAATCAGGTGCCTTAGGCAGTCAAAGTGAAACAAATGTAACACATCTTTACATAATTAAACAGATGCAGCATAAACAAAAGTAACACACCTTTACACTGTTAGAGTAATATTCTGCAGCATAAACAAATGTAGCACATCTTTGCCTATTTAAAATAATATTCCACAACAACCCTGTCTTTAACAAATGAACCAATCTTCTCTACTCTGCCCATCACATTGAATCATGTGGTCTACTTTATGGAATGAAAGTATTACCAGATTCTAGAATCATAAATCAAGCCATTTAAGATATGCAAGCCAAACTGTTTAATTTTGTCCTTTAAGACATTCTTTACTCCCACACAGGAAGGACATTAGAAAGTCATACCATGAATAACACAGTGGCAGAAATACTTTGAAGTCTTTAGAAGGACTTTAAGGTCACAATAAGTAGTTAATTATAAAGAACCCACATCTCTCTAGGAACACGGGGCAAGGACTATTCTGCATCTTTAGGGCATGAACAGTCAAATGAAGGACAGCACTTAGAGTTGGAAAACGACAAAAAGTCAAACCAACTCATGAGGCACAACATAGACTAAATATTTGCAAAGTGACCGCTTTTAAATAGTTTGTTTTTTTGTTGTTGTGGGGTTTTTTTGTTGTTGTTTATTTTGTTTTTATTTGTTTTTTTGGTTTTTCAAGACAGGGTTTCTCTGTGTTGTTTTGGAGCCTGTCCTGGATCTCTCTCTGTAGACCAGGCTGGCCTCAAACTCACAGAGATCCGCCTGGCTCTGCCTCCAGAGTGCTAGAATTAAAGGTGTGAGCCACCACCATCCGGCCTTTAAATAGGTTTTTCTTTCTTTTTTTTTAAAAGATTTATTTATTTATCATGTATACAGCATTCTGCCACCATGTATGCCTGCATGCCAGAAAAGGGCAACAGATCTCATTAAAGATGGTTGTGAGCCATCATGTGGTTGCTGGGAATTGAACTCAGGATCTCTGGAAGAGCAGCCAGTGCTCTTAGCTACTGAGCCACCTCTCCAGCCCTAAGTAGGTTTTTAAAACTACTTATTTTTTTATTTTCTGTGTATGGGTGTTTTGTGTACATGTTTGTGTACATATGCATGCCTGGTACCTGTGGAAGCCAGAAGAGGCTGATAGAGCCTCTGGAACTGGGGTTACAGATGACTGACAGTTGTAAGTTACCATGTAGGTGCTGGGATTGGACCCCAGGTCTTCTGGAAGAGCAGCCATCACTCTTAATAAATGCTCCACCCCCAATACAGGTTTTAAGAAGCTGAACCAGGTATGGTGGTGCACAACTTTAATCCCAGCACTCGGGAAGCAGAGTCAGGCAGAGGTCTGTGAGTTCAAGGCCAGCCTGGTATATACTGAGTTCCAGGCTAGCCAGGGTTATAGTAAGAAACTGTCTTTAAAAAACAAAAAGTGAGGCTGGGGATTTAGCTCAGTGGTAGAGCGCTTGCCTGGCAAGCACAAGGCCCTGGGTTCGGTCCTCAGTTCCGGAAAAAAAAAAAAAAAATGTGGGGCTGGAGAGATAGATGGCTCAGTGGTTAAGAGCACCAACTGCTCTTCCAGAGATCCTGAGTTTAATTCCCAGCAACCACATGGTGGCTCACAACCACTTTTAATGAGTTCTGGTGCCCTCTTCTGGCCTGCAGGGATACATAATAAAAATAAATAAAAATTTTTAAAAAATGCGAAGAAGTAGCTAAGGTGTAAGATATAGTGAAGGTGTGAGGGGACGGAGTCTTCCTTTTGAGGTCTGATATATTTATTAAAGTGGAAGTGGAGTTAAAAACACCCCACTAATTAAGGTATTTTTGTTGATAGTTTGCTTGTTTGGGTCATGCTCTGCCCATTGCATTGGGAATTGAACATAGGGGCTTGTACAGACAAGAAAGTTCCTACCTCTGAGCCACATTCCCAACTCTAAACTTTTAATAGAAAACTTGTATTATCGGGCTGGAGAGATGGCTCAGCGGTTAAGAGCACTCACTGACTGCTCTTCCAGAGGACCCAGGTTCAATTCCCAGCACCCACATGGCAGCTAACAACTGTCTGTAACTCCAAGAGCTGACACCCTCACACAGATACACATGGAGACAAAAACATCAAAGCACCAAAAAAAAATTAAAAAAAAAAAAAAAGAAAACTTGTTTTATCACTTGATTCAAGCAATAGTTTATTTTATGGTTATTTCATATGAGAATATTAATGACTTCACTGATTTATATCATCAAATCTTAATTGGAAGGGCATAATGACATTTTTTCCTCATCTTAAAAGATTGTAATCAGTCTTATTATGATGGGTCTTTGTTATAGGCTTCCTTTTGTGCAAAAGATGGTATCATGCATTACCTTCCTAATATTTTAAAACTACATGAAACTGTTGATAACCTCCAGAAAACTGTGAACATGAATAAAATGATGCAATTTTTAGCTTGCTAACTGAATAACACTTGAGTTCTCTAAAACGTTCCTAGAGACTATAAGTAGTTCATTTATTTTTAATTGCTAATTTAATTTCTGCAGTAACAACTTTATTGAAGAAATGATTTCATAGGGAAAAGTAATAGGCAGCAAGAAAAAAAATCAACTATTTAGTAATCTTTAGGATTCCATTAGATTCAGATAGGGGCTGGAGAGATGGCTTAGCAGTTAAGAGCACTGGCTGCTCTTCCAGAGGTCCTGAGTTCAATTCCCAGGACTCAAAGCTTACAACTGTCTGTAACTCCAGTCCCCAAGGATTCATCCTCTTCCGGATTCCTTGAGCATCAGGCACACACTTAGTACACAGACATTCATATAAGTAAAATGCCCATACATATAAAAAACAACAAGATTTCATTAGTTACCGGGTTTATAATACTACTTAGTATTTTTTGGGTGCTGTTCCTGTCCCAGGGAATAAACTCAGCAATGTCTAGTGTAGGCCTCAAATTTCCATGATGAATTCTATATTCTCCAGAGTGTCTAGGATAGTGACTCCCAACATGTGGGTCATGACCTTTTTGGGGTCACATATTAGGTAGCCTGTATGCCAGATATTTATATAACAATTTATAACAGTAGTAAAATTACAGTTATGAAGTAGCAACAAAATTATTTTATGGCTGGGGTCACCACAACATGAGGAACTGTATTGAAGGATCTCGGCATTCGGAAGGTTGAGATCCACTGCTCGAGGCCATTTGAGAAACCTTGTCTTGAAAAACAAAAACAGAAAGAAAAGAAAAAAAAGAAAGAGGCAAAATACTCCCTCAGAGATAGGAAAATGACATAAACATGGAATTTATGAAGAAAATATGGGGCTGGGGAGATGGCTCAGTGGAAAAAGCATTTTCTATACAAGTGTGAGGACCAATGTTTGAATCCCCAGAATCTACTTAAAAGTAGACAGGTATAGCCGGGCAGTGGTGGTGCACACCTTTAATCCCAGCACTCAGGAGGCAGAGGCAGGCAGATCTCTGTGAGTTCGAGGCCAGCCTGGGCTACAGAGTGAGTTCCAGGAAAGGCGCAAAGCTACACAGGGAAACCCTGTCTCGAAAAACAAACAACAACAAAAGTAGACAGGGATAGAGACCATTGTAATCCCAGTGCTTGGGAGTCAGAATGTCAAAGGCAAGCCGCTGGTTAGACTAGCTGGAACTGGTGAGGTCTGGATTCAGTGAGAGATCCTCTTCAACAACACAGTGGAGAGCAATCAAAGGAAACCAACCAAACAACTGTCTTAAACCTTGTCTGTTTGTCTGTGAGCCTAGCCTTTAATGGCTGAGCCATCTCTCCAGTCCCATCTCAAACCTTTAAAATGGATTTTTTTTTGTCTGTAAAATGACAAAGATTTAAAAAAAAAATTAAACTCAGTGCTGCCAAGCACAAAGCTTGAGCTACCTGGTTGACCAGTAATAAAGGATTCTTAAGTTGCTCGTTTAAAAATACTTTATTTTTTATTGTATCTGTACAAGTGTTTTACCTGCAAGTATGTATGTGTACCATGTGTGTGCACTACCCTAATAAGGCAGGAGGGGACACTGGGTCCCCTGGAACTGGAGTTACAGGCGGTTGTGAGCCATCATATGGATGTCGAGAATGGAAACTGGGTCCTTCGCAAGAGCAATTCAGGACTCTTAACTGCTGAGTAATCTCCCCAGTGACTTCCTTTTTCTCTCACACAATGTATGAATGTATTTATTTATATCCCTGGCATGCATGTGGAGGTCAGAAGACAACTTAGATGAATCTGTTCTCTCTATCTTCTCTGTGGATCCTAGGGATTAAACTCAGATGATCGGGTTTAGCTACAAAAGTGTCTTACCCTCCAAGACATCTTTCTGGTCATCTTTCTATCTTAAGTTAGTCAGCTATTGGAAGATTTAAAAGGAAATGCCACATATACCCTGAGTCTGTGTCTTAGTTAGGTTTTTATTGCTATGAAGAGACACCATGACCACAGCAAGGCTTATGAAGAAAACAGTTAATTGGGGTGGCTTGCTTATAGTATCAGAGGTTTAGTCCATTTTCATCATGGTGGGGAGCATGGTGGGATGCAGGCAGATGTGGTGCTGGAGCTCAGAGTGCTACATCTTGCAGGCAACAGGAAGCCGACTGACTGTCACACTGAGTGAAACTTGAGAAACAGACCTCAAAGCCCGCCCTCATAGTGACACACTTCCTTCAACAAGGCCACACCTCCTCCAGCAAGGCCACACCTCCTCATAATGCCACTCCCTTTGGAGGCCTTTTTCTTTCGAACCACCAGTCTGAAAGGCTGCACAAGAGCCTTGGTGCAGTGGGAAGGGCTTGGACCTGCCGAGGCTCAGTGTGCTGGGCTCTGCTGACTCCCCATGGGAGACCTCGATTTGGGGGATGTGGGGATACAGGGTGGCTTGGGAAAGAGGGCTGGGGAGTGGGAGGAGATGGGGTCTGTGGATAGCATGTGGAGTGAGTAGAAATTTTCTTAATAAAGAAAAATGAAAAAAAAATGAAAGAAAAAAAAAAGAAAGGCTGTATAAGGAATGACCATTTCCACGACACCCTGGAGAAGGTTTGTAAAGAGGTTTGTAGCTGCGAAGTACTTGTGGAGAAGACTGTGAGTGTAATACAAGGGAATCTGTTTTAGTGTTGTGAAACTGTAATCCATAATCAGAAAATCAATCAAGTATTAAAAAGCAGCATTCCTCTAAAACCAGTTAACTCATCAGGTTCCTTTCTCAGCGGGACCTGGTGTTGGATGCCAGCAGCCCCCTTGGGAATGCACGCAGCCTGTTGCTTGTATGAATTCCCTAAGGAACCCTGCAGACGGTTTCTGGTGGCTGCCCCTGTCTCTGACCTCACACTTTCTCAGGTCTAGGCTCCAGACACACAAGTGGGATGGATGCCTTTGGAAGCCCAAGGCACAGTGGCTGAGTTTAAGTTCCCTGGCCAACTGACAGAAGAGTCCCATTTCAAAGGAGTGGGCTTCACCTGGTGTGGTGCTCATTACACTAGCCAAGTGTGGTGGTTTGAATAAGGGTGGCCCACCTCCGTAGGCTTGGATATTTGAATGTTAGTCACCATTGAACAGAACTTTTTGATAGCATTAAAAGAATTAGGAGGTGTGGCCTTTTGGAGGAAGTATGTCACTGGGAGTGGGCTTTGAGGTTTTCTTTCTTTCTTTCCTTCTTTTTTTAAATTTTTTTATTTTTTTGCTTTGAGGTTTTCAAAAGCTCACACCCCGCCCAGTGTTTTTCTTCTTCGTTCTCTTAGCCTGTGGATCAGGATGTAGCTTTCTACTGCTTCTCCAGCACCACGCTGCCATGCCGGCTGCCATGCTCCCCGGCACGATGATAATGGACTGAAACTGTAAGCCAGCCCCAGTTAAATGCTGGCTTCTGCAAGCCTTGCCTTGGCCATGGTGCCTCTTCACAGCAGCAGAGCAGTGACCAAGACACCAAGAAATGCTCGTCCTGAATGGAACTGGATCAAATATATCCCTAAACATGGTCCCCTCCAGTGGTGGGCCTACACTTCTAAAGGCTTCCACTATAACTAATCCTGCCTGTAACACGAACCGGTAAACCGTCTTTTTCATTAAAAACCCAGAGCCAGATATTGGGGTAAAAACTGAAAGATCAGAGAGGCAGAGCAGCCGGCCACTAGTTCTTACTCCTATGAAATCCTCTGCCTAAAGAGAGTGAGCTCCTCTCTCCACCCCACCTTAGCACTTCCTGTATGTCTACACAGACCTCCAGACCTCTATGGTTAACCCAGTGGCTAGCTCCTCCTTCTGATTTTCAGGCAAGCTTTATTTGTTAGAGCACAAATAAAACATCACCACACCTGCCTCTCCCCAGTCATATTTATGAGTCAATCTTCCACTCAGACTAAATATTTAAAAAGTTAAAAGCAGTGTTCTTTAAAGATTTTCAACAATATAAAAGTAATATATGAAAGTGCACCAGGTGGTGGTGGTACATGCCTTTAATGCCTGCACTCAGGAGGCAGAGTCAGGAGGATCTCTGTTCCAGGACAGCCAAGGCTATACAGAGAAACCCTGTCTTGAAAAAAAAAATTTTTTTTTAAAGTGCTATTTTTAGTACCACCATAATACTATAAAAACATTCACTGTCTTGGAAGAAAATAGACCCTTATTTACACGTGCTTTTCTGTTAGTTTAGAATAAAGGTTCTCAGATACTTATAAATAAATAAGTGTGCATGTTTTTTAACATTGCATATGTATGCAGTTTATTTAAACAATCAAATTTAAACTCAGGAGCAATATATACCCTGCTGTTGTAAACAAAGACAGAGTGCACTACAGACTTAAATTCAGGCCCTTTCTGGTTGGGGTATTTGATCTGACTGGGAAGAATGACAAAAGAAAAACCAGAGGGAGGGGGAAGGAGAGGGGGAGGGAGAGGGGAAGGAGAGGGGGAGGGGGGGGGGAGGGGTATGATCAGATTTGGGAACCTACTGTGGATTAACTCTAAAAAGGATTGGTGAGTTAAACCTCAGTTCACTTCCCCACCCCTGTCTTTGAGGGCCCATTTGATTCAGTCAGTCATCGGTCTGGTACTTTTAATTATTCTTTTTTTTTGTACAGGTTTCTTTTGCTGAAACTATAATATTGAATGTGCATAATATAATTGATCATAGACGTGCATGCCATTTAGTCCCCAGCAGCCATGCTTCATACTAATGAAGACAGGCACACCTTCCCACTGTGAGTGCCCTTTGCAAAATGGTGCTGTCTGTGGCCTTCAGGGACACAATTTAATAGACATCTAACATACGTACAGTGTTTGTGCTAGGCACTTTGCACCACTGTAAATAAAACCCGACATAATGAACTCATAAGGAATTCCTACACAGTTTTGGAGATTTTAGGACAGGGTTGGCTGGCTCCATTGCTTTTAGGCCTTTGGTGAGCAGCTTATTGTGACAGGGACATGTGGTGGATCAAAGCAAAAGAAAGATCAGAAGGAAGAGACCAGGGTGCTACAACCTCCTAATCCCAGATGACGTCCACTGGGCTCCAACTTCTAAAGCTTCTGCTGCCTGCAAGTGCCGGTGAGTGGGAACCAACCTTAGTGGTCTAGTTCCATTCCTGCTGCTGTGACAAAAGCAACCTGGGGGAGACAGAGTTTATTTTAGCTCACAGTTCCAGGTTACGGTCAATCACAGCAGAGACGTCAAGGCATCAAGCACTTAAAACAGCTGGTTACGTCCCTATTGTTACATCCCTAGTGAAGCAGAAAGAGAAATACATACATGCTGGCTTACTGCTTCTTACTTGAGGCTTGTGCTTAGCTCCATTTTATACAGCCCAGGACCCCCTGCCTAGGAAATGCTGCCACTCATAGTGGGATGGGTCTTCCCGCTTTAGTTAACGTAATTAAGACAATCCCCTAGAGACATGCCCGTAGACCAGCTCAATGTAGGTGAGTTCTCATTGAGACTTTTCCCAGGTGGTCTCTAAGTTGTGTCAGGGTGACAAGTAAAAATGACTACCACACATGGATAGGCAAAAATTCAAATATTCATTTAACAGCAAC
The DNA here is from genome assembly GCF_903995425.1 of Onychomys torridus. Taxonomy (NCBI): domain Eukaryota; kingdom Metazoa; phylum Chordata; class Mammalia; order Rodentia; family Cricetidae; genus Onychomys; species Onychomys torridus. The sequence goes on along the minus strand of NC_050452.1, from coordinate 83,497,728 downwards.
ATAACAATTCAAAGCCATGATATGCTACCATACCAGAGGAGGAGACACAGTGTTAGGGCGGGACTTAATAGTCAAAGTGCATCATTTCCTGTCACTCTCTCCCACTTTCCTATGGATGCCATGATGTTCCCCATCTGTGAAATGGAGACAATGATGGCTCTCTGTGCTGGTTGAGATGGTGCCAAGTGAGTCTTTCCTCCTGGCACCCACACCGTTTTCTCATCACCTCCTATACAGATTAGAGTCGATGCAATAAGCATCAGGACACTGTAGAAAGGCAGGAAGTGGTTTCTAAGACTAACCCATAACAGACCTCGGACTTCCCACGTTGCTTTTGCTTCATCTTCGAGCACTTGTCTTAAGAAAGTCAACTGCCAGATCAGGAGGACAGATAACAAAAAAAACAAAAACAAAAACAAAACAAAACAAAAAACTGGCTCCTCAACACAGCAACCAGTTCCGCCTTCTCAGACACATTGCTGCTGTCACAGAAAACGTAACAGTTACCTCCAAAGACATCCTGAGCCGAGCCACCTGGGTCAGCTGCTTCTAACCCACCCCCAATGCTTGCTTTAAGCCTCTATACTTTGGGGGCACTCTGTTACGCAGCTATAGCTAACTGGTGCTCTATAAATACATGCGATCGTTTTGCTTTCTTTAGCTGCCGATTCAACCTAAGATGATGGAGAAGGCGAGGTCTTGGAGCCACAGTTTTAGGGAAGAGGAGGAGGGATGCTGAAGGCTATAAACAAAGGTATCAGTTTGCACATGTAGGGACGTAAGGATGCTCATGGTGGGAAGATACAGGTTTGTGTTTGTTGTCAGAAGGAAGCATAGACTAGCTGTTAGAGGGACTGATGGAACACGCACAAATACATGGTGAGTTATAAGGATCTGCACATCTGGCTCTTGTGTTTGTGGATTCCCTGTGATCCAGGGCAGAAGTGATGCAAACAGTATATGGAGAAAGCCCCAGGAAAAAGTTCCGCAGTGGCCTGGCTATCCCAGACCCTGGCAGGGAAGACGTGGTTATGTTGACTACTGAGTCCTTGCGTGACTCCAGGGACTTGGCCTGACTCAGAGCAATGGGAGAGTGAAGACAAGACAAAAATAAGCCATGTGGATGCAGTGGGTTCAGGTGCACTGGGCTGTCTGATGGAGAAGTGTGGTGGTATTGTGTTCCCCAATATATTGTGCACCCTAATAAACTTACCTGGGGTCAGGGAACAGAACAGCCACTAGACATAGAGGCCAGAAAATGGTGGCACACACACCTTTAATCCTAGTGTTCCAAAGGCAGAGATCCATCTGGATCTCTGTGAGTTCAAAGCCACACTGGAAACAGCCAGGCATGGTGACACACGCCTTTAATCTTAGGAAGTGATGGCAGGAAGCAGAAAGGTATATAAGGCGTGAGGACCAGGAACTAGATCCTGTTAAGCTTTTAGGCTTCTGAGCAGCAGTTCAGCTGAGATCCATTCGGATGAAGACACAGAGGCTTCCAGCTTGAGGAAACAGGATCAGCTGAGGAATTGGTGAGGTGAGGAAGCTGTGGCATGTTCTGTTTCTCTGATCTTTCAGTGTTCACCCCAATACCTGGCTCCAGGTTTGTTTTTATTAATAAGATCTTTTAAGATTCGTGCTACAGAGAAGTCATAGCACCTTGTCTCTGCAGAGTGTTTATCACACAGAGTTGAAGAGAGAGGAGAGGTTATTGCACACTGCTGAAGAAGGAAGTGGGTTATTACACAGAGATAAACAAGGAGGCAGAGTTATTATATACAGTTGAATAAGAAAGCAGGGTTATTGCGTATGCATAAATGAGGAGGCAGAGTTACTGTATACAGCTGGATCAAGGACACAGGCTTAGCTAATCTCAGTAGAAGCAGTCTCTGTAGGGGAATGGTCTTCACTCAGGCTGTAAAGATCTGAGGGGAGATAGCTGACGTGGACATTTTCATCCACACTATCTATCAATACCCACATTTGGACCCTGAGGAAGGATTTGCTGTTTCTCTCTGGACTCATGTCAGCCACACACATCTGCTCAGAACCTCACGCACTCAGGGCTTCCTCCACTCCCACAGTGGCCCCCCGCTTAGTTCTTTGTACTGTGAAATGGTTGATATGTAATCTCTTTGACCTACATAAAAGCCAGCTTCGCATAGGTCATCCTATGTTAACTCTGTGGGTAAATCCAAGATCAGTGGGGGTGGCTGAGTTCCTCTCTTTAGAAACGTATCTTTTGCCCCCCCTTTTTAAAAAAGATTAAAGGCATTTTCCCCCTGAATAGTCTTTGTTTTCCAGTACCCAAAACACAGTATACCCTTCTAATATCTATCTATCTATCTATCTATCTATCTATCTATCTATCTATCAATCTATCTATCAATCTATCTATCTATCATCTATCTATCCATCCATCCATCCATCCATCCATCCATCCATCCATCCATCCATCCTCTATCTCCAGCCACCCAGCCACCCGAATACATTCACAGGATTGTAAGAGAAAAACAGGGCTGGGGAGATGGTTCACTAGATAAAAGCATTTGCAGTGCATTCCTGATAACCTGAGCTTAATCCCCCAGAAGTACGGAAAAAGCAGGTTGCACTAAGCACATCTATAATCCCAGAACTCCTGGAGAGATGAGATGTGGAAACGAGAGAATCATCCTGAAGCTCATGGGCCCGCTAAGCTGGAATATGCTGCCAAATGCAGAGAGACCCTGGCTCAACAAGGTGACAGGAGAAAACTCACTCCTGGACCTTGTCCTCTGACTGCCACCCATGGGCTGTGGTGCGCACACGCGTGCGCAGACACACACACACACACACACACACACACACACACACACACACACACACACTACAGAGGGGATGTACAAAACTCTTCTGCTTCAGTGGTTTTAGCTGCAAATAGTAGAAACTTGTAGCCTAGCCCTGGCTTGCGTGGCAGGAGAGTGCATTCACTCAGTTATGAAAGGTAGGGGCAGCAGTTTTGTTGATATGGAGGCTGGCAGCATCATGAAGAGGCCGATTCTCTTTTCTCCTCTGCTCTCGAATGTGTGGCATGGCTCCAGTCGAAGGCTGGTTCCTTGTAAAATGGAAACAAGTTGGGCTTCGTGCACCCTTGGTTGGACTGCATAGAAGACAGGAGAACACGATTCCCCTGAATCTGTCATAGTGTGAAAGCACAGCCCAGGAGCATAGAGCATACCCTCTCTTCTTGTTTCACTGGCTAGAACTAGGTCACATAGCCATCCCTAAACAAGTCACTATCAAAAGAACAGAATCATACTTAGCCCACCAGAGCCACCCCTGGAGAAAATGGTCAGTTTTCCAAGTGCCTCTGGGTGAAATGGAGACGGCTGAGGTACCTCAAGTGTCTGTGTCTTGCCTTGTACCTGCCTGCGCACCCTTCACTGAGGTAAGGGCTATTCCCAGCTTTCTGTGTGCCTGACAAACAGTATTCTAGAGTAGATTCCTTTCGTCCCTTTTGTACGGGAAGGATGGCGTAGGGTACACAGTGTCTTACATGGCTTCTAATGGGCCATTGTTGTTAAGTGCTTAATAAATGTCACGATTAGAATACGTATTTTGTAAGTCTCAGTAGATTTATGTTCTAACTAACCATCTTGTCTATTTGTCTAATATGCTCCACTAGTGGTAGTCTTATTACTATTATTATTATTATTATTATTATTATTATTATTATTATTATTTAGCTCTAGCAATTTTGGGGACTAGGGCTTGAAAGTGGAGCAGCCCTGGCTGGCCAGTGGCATCAGAAAGAAAGAGAATGTCGCCGGGCAGGGGTGGCGCACGCCTTTAATCCCAGCACTCAGGAGGCAGAGGCAGGTGGATCTCTGAGTTCGAGGCCAGCCTGGTCTACAGAGTAAGTTCCAGGACAGGCTCCAAAACTACAGAGAAACCCTTTCTCGGAAAAAAAAAAAAAAAAAAAAGCCAAAACCAAGCCATATAAACAGCAGCAATAACAACAGATGCCTCTATGTCCATCTTATACACATGCTCATTCATAATATTTATTTTATACATATACACACATATACACAACATTACTGGATGTGTGTTCAGCAAGAACCAAGTTAGGCCAGGCATGGGGGCACACATCTGTAGTTCAGCACTCAGGAGGCTGAGGCAGGAGTTTTGAGTTTGAAGGCAACTTAGGTTACATCATGAGATGCTCCCCCCCCACAAAAAAAACTAGTTAGGTTTGCTTGCCCAGCTGTTTATACAGCTAACGTTTCTCCCTGACATACTCCCAATGTTCATTGGTGTTTTAGTGACAGACGTGATTCTCTGAGACTTGCTGAGTGAAACTCCAAAGGACTTCACTAATATGTGAGTCACACAGCAGTGACAGGACTGGATGATGGCTCTAACGCGTTTGCCCGAGTCCTAGATTTCTGGTAGTATTGCTCCTCTCTTCCCTGCCCTCCTCTTCTCTCTTCTTTCAAGAAATATAAACAAAATTTGATGGTCTGTGATTTCTAAAGAAAGAGACCACCTCTCAGAGGTTTTGACATAACAGAACGACACTAGAGCTGGTGTGGGGAATAATCCTTTTGTACACTGTGAAGATGTGTTACTCACGTTGGTTTAATAAAGAGCTAAGTGGCTAATGGTTAGGCAGGAGAACCAGACTGAGAGAATGCTGGGATGAGGAAGGGGGAGTCACCAGGAGACGCAGGGAGAAGCAAGATGAACATCCCATGTTGAAAAAAGGTACCGAGCTACATGGTAGAGCGTAGGTAAGAAATATGGGTTAATGTAAGTTGTAAGAGTTGTTAGTAACAAGCCTAAACTATCGGCCAAGCGGTTATAATTAATAATACTTCTCTGTGTGGTTATTTGGGAGTGGCAGGCGGGACAGAAAAGTCCACCTATAGGCTGAGGATTCAGCTTAGTTGGTAGAGTACTTGCCTGGCACACACATGGCCTGGGCATCTGGGTGTGATGGCACACACTTGTGATTTCAGCACTTGGGTGATGGAGCAGGAGGCTCAGGTCATCCCCAGTTAGAGAGAAAATCTTAGGTCAGCCTGGTGTACATGAAACCTCCCCAACCCCAAGCAAACAAGCATACAGACCAAATACCAGTAGAGCAATTTTAAAAAACAAATTGCATCTACAATTTTTTTATTTTATATAACTTGTATACAATGTTCCATACCCATTTTTAAGATAAATGTGTTTGTGGGGTTCACTTATTACATATTCACCACCATGCTGACTCAGTACATTCTCAAGGACCTAGTTGGGGGCTCTTTCCAAGTCAATCCCTACCCAAGACCCAGGGTCACCACTGTCTGCTTTCGGCTACTATGGGTTAGTTTTGTGTTTTTTAAAATTTCCTATGAGCAGGACCACACTCTATATTTTGATATTTATCCACATTTTACAGGAATCCATAGTTGAGTTTCATTGCTGAGTTCGGCTGGGAGTAGCCACACAGCTTGTTTATCCACCACCTACTGAGGAACTCCAGCTGTTTCCATTGCTTGGCTGTTATGAATACTATTATGAATAAAGCTATCATTTGGATTTTTTTTTTTGTAGAAACAAGCATTTCTTTCTTATATAATTAACTCTGAGTGTAATTGTTGAGTCATATGGAAGTATATTTTTAATTTTATAAGAAGTTGCCACGCTGTGTTCCAAGACGTGATATACTTTATATTCTCGCCAGTAACACACCAGGGCCACATTGCATCTCAGGAACAGTGGACGTGGCCAGTCTTTCTAGTTTTCCATTTCCACCAAGACTACTGATATTCACCTTCATTTCATGTGCTTTTGGCCAAACATGTATCATCTTTATGATGTGCGTGTTCAAATATTTTGCTCATTAATTTTGTTTTTAACAGGTGGTTCAAGTATTTCTTATTCCTAGTCTGTGGTTCACATCTTTAGTTTTCTTTCCATTGTCCTAGGTGAACTTTTGTTGCTGTGGCAAACACTATGTCCAAAATCATCTTAGGAGAGAAAGGATTTATTTGGCTTATAATTCCAGGTGACAGTCCTTTATTGAGGGAAGTCAGAGGCAGGGACTCAAGCTGCTGTCATATCACACCCACAGTCAAGAGCACAGAGAAAGGTGTGATGTTACTTGCTTCTTGCATCTAGCTTTCTCTTGTTTTCTATAGTTCAGGAGCCCCTGCCTAGGGAATGGTGCTGCCCACAATAGGCTAGGTCTTCCTACATCAAAAATCAAGACAAAACCTCCCAGACATGCCCATAAGCCAACCTGATCTAGACAGTCCTCCCTCTTTCAGGCTTACAGTGAATCCAGCAAATATAAATTCCAAGCAAACCATTACTATTGTTGCTATGGTTTTGAGACAGGATTTTGAATTCACAATACAAGCTCCTCACTCAACCTCCTAAGTGCTGGAACTATATATATACACATCAGGTCCCATGTTAGTCTTCCTCTCTCTCTCTCATTTCATGTAACCTATACTGGTCTTGAAATCCTGATGATTCGGTCTCTAGCTCCCAAATGCTGAGATTACAGGGCATGGTAATAACATGTGAGGCACAATCTGTCAAAATTCCTCATCCCAACCAGTCAATGTCTGCTTCTGGTGGTCCAGGAAAGACTAATGGAATGGAAAAAGGAGACCTGAAGAAATGTTGATAATCAGAGGAATTTAAGATTGGGGAGTAGAATTAATGCAAAAGACAATGAATTTGGAAAAATGAACAAAGTACAAACATGATCCACAGGTATTGGTAGATGAAGGAGCCAGAGTTATGAGTGAACTAAACAGAGGACATTTTCCACCCCTCAACCGGAGGAACAGGCCATCCATAGAAGAGACAAGATTACAGAGTGGCCCCATGCATCAGAGCTCATCACCTGACAACATTGATGAGGCCAGAACAGTGGGTTATTGTGATGAATAAGAGACACAGGTGAGACCAAAGTGACCGCTGTCCAAATGTACAGCTCTGTATGATGACCTTAATTTAGAAGCAATATTTAGTATTCAGAGAGATTAACGATGTAAAGTTTCTAGGCCCAATAAATAATCCTATGACTACTGGTCCCAGCAACAGAGGAATTCTCGAGGAATGAGAGATGATAGAGCTAGGGGTCACTGACCCAGCTCAAGGGCTGGCTGCCAGGGACAGGGGCCAGCAGACTGTGTCATCAGACCCCTGGGAGTGTGCTGCTGAGTCACAGTGCAATTCTTTATGAGAACAGATTTTAAAGCACAGGCACTACTAAAGAGTAGCACAAACCCACAAGATGCCAGAAACTTCCTTGTAGGGTTAGATAATTTTTACCTTTAAAAAGAATGCAAAGGGTTGGGGATTTAGCTCAGAGGTAGAGTGCTTGCCTAGCAAGTGCAAGGCCCTGGGTTCGATCCCCAGCTCAAAAAAACAAAACAAAAAAAGAATGCAAAGAAGTTCTGCAATTCTGTCTTTTTCAAGTCATACTTGCCTTGAGAGGGGGACTGAGGGTGAAAGTCAAGTTAGATATGCTAACAATGGAATGCCAATGGGGTTGAGTGGAGAGGCAAACTTCTGAGGATGTCATGATGAATGTCCTGATAATAAATCTGGCTAACAGGCCACTGAAGTCCAATACGGTAAGCAAGCAACCAATTGTTTTAAATGAAGTAAAATGTCCAGGCCTAAGTGAATTATCCAAGGAAGACTCCACCTAAGTGATTAGAGGATCAATATTAGTCAGCTTTGAGAAAACTAAGACATGGGAAGATTGACAAGTACAATCTAGTCCTGATTTTCATAGAGAATAAAAGCCATAGAAGAGAATTAATCTAACATGGCCAACATGCCTCGACAGTGAGTTTTAAATAATTTTTACTTGTATTTATCTATTTATTTTTATTCCTTACAGTGCTGTGGATTGAACCCTGGGACTCACATATGCTAGTGACGAGCTAAGTCCCCAGATAAACAATTTTGTGTGTGTCCATACATGGTGTATGGTGTGCGCGTGTGTACTGTGACTGTGTGTACCTGTGGAGGCCAGAGGTTGATATCAAGTGTCTTCCTTTGTTGTATACCATACTTCTCTGAGGTAGGGTCTGTTACTGAGCCTCAAGCACACTGACTGTCTAGACTGGCTGGCCAGAGAGCCCTCAGAATCTGCCTGCCTTTACTTCTGAGCTGTTACAGGTGGATGCTGTCATAGCCAGCTCTTACATGGATGCTGGGGAGTGAGCTCAGGTACTCATGCTGTACGGAAAACAGTTGATCCATTGGACCATCTCCACAGTCCGTGAACTTCTTTTTAAAGCAACAGAGAGTATGTTTTATGACTGGAATATTTGATACTGTTAAAAATTAAATCTCCTTACACTGTAGATTTAATGCAATTCCAGTGAGAATCTCAACATTTTGGAGAATTTCAGAGCTTATTATAAAAATGTATGTGGAAAGGCAAGGGAATTGGGGTAGCCAAAATAATCTGGAAAGGAGATTACAGAGTTGGAGAATTCATTTTTCCTGAGTTCAACACTTAAAGCTACCATGATTAAGGTACAGTAGCCTTGGCAAGGTGAAAAGCCCACAGATCAGTGATTCCCACCCGGGTCCTCATGCTTGAGCAGCGAGCTAGCCACTAAGCTATTTCCCTCACCTCTACTGAATGAATTTTTGACAAAGGCACAAAAGGAATTCAGTGGCGAGAAAAGAAGGACTGGGCAGTCGGGGGAGAAGCTTCCCTACATATGATGACGGAAGAAATGAAGATGTCAGAATCCCTTAATTCTTACCTCATATTATCCACAAAATAACTAAAAAAGAGACTTACATCTTACATTTATCTATTTAGTGTGTGTGTGTGTGTGTGTGTGTGTGTGTGTGTACGTGTGTACGCACTACAGCACACATGAGGAAATCAGAAGTCAATCTGCAGGACTTGGTTCTCTCCTCTATATGAGTGCTAAGGGACAAACTTCAGCTGGGCAGGCTTGGCAGCAGGTGTTTTTATCTGCTGAGCCACCCCTCAACCCTAGACTTAAACTTAACAGGAAATACAGCGGGCATGGTGGGACACACTTGTAATCACAGCAGACAGGAGGTGGAGGCAGAAGGTTTTTGAGTTCCAGGCTAGTCTCAACAAATAAACAATAACCAAATGACATAAAAACCTTGAAGACTAGGGAAGTTCTAGAAAATAACAATAAATGTGGCAAAGACTCCTTAAGTACAGAATCAAAACCAAAGCATAATCCCTAAAAGAGAAAAAGTCACATAAAAAAATCTCAGCTTTTGACTGTTAAGAAAAGGAAATGCCAAGCCTTGGCCGGAGTAAGTACTTGTAAAGGACATACCTGTAGAGGGCTTTTATCCAGCACCTATGATGATTCTCAAAGCTTACAGGAAACTGTTGTGGACTATTATTTTAGCTGTGGAAAGGTGTGTTACATTTGTTTCCGCTGCCTTTGTTAATGATGCAAAGATGTGATACATTTGTTTGATTAAATAAAACTAACCTGGGGTCAGGAGGCTGAGTCAGCAACTAGCTGACAAGTGGTGAGGAGGAGCTAAGTGTAGTGAGGTTCTTTAGTCGGGGCTGAGCAGAAGAAGGATGGCCCTTTTTCTAGGAGATGCAAGGGAAGAGAGAAGGTTAACTACTTACTGTTCAGCCTCTCTGAGCCAGCAGGATTTCACCTCAACCTTTGAATCCTGAGTTCTACAGAGGGATAGAGGTTTAGATAGTTTCCTTTAGCAGCCATAATAGAGCTGGTGCCTGAGGGAACAGAATTCCCACCTGGCTGTGGCCCTTCCAGCCAAGACTCTGCTGGTAGCTGCTGAGTTGCAATTGTGGTTGGGACAGCTGCCTAAGGTGCAGCCACTGGATTGAATGCAAAACAACAAGAAACTCAATTAAAAAAACCCAAGAGGGGGCTGGAGAGATGGCTCAGCGGTTAAGGACATTGGCCGGTCTTCCAGAGGTCCTGAGTTCAATTCCCAGCAACCACATGGTGGCTCGCAATCATCTATAGTGGGATCTGGTGCCCTCTTCTGGCAGGCAGGCAGAACACTGTACATAATAAATAAATAAACCTTTAAAAAAAAAAAAAGAGCCAATCATGGCAGCACATGATTACAGTTTCAGCACTTGAGTCAGAGGGAGGAAGATTTTTCACAAGTTCAAGGCCAGTCTGGCCTGAGTTGTAGATCAGTCAAGGTTACATAGTAGAACATTGTCTCCAACAACCAAACAAAACCCAACCAACCAACCAACCAACCAAAAAACCAAAAAATGAGAAGCAAGGGATACATCACCCAAGAAAGTGTATGGTTGGCAAATAGATGCTGAACATCTCAGGGATGAAGGAAATGTAAAGCATCCAAGGGAACAGCGCACACCTCCTGGGATGGCTAAAACTTAAAAGACCAAGTATCCTGACAGTGGCTGCAGAGCTGGTAGTGGTTACTTTACGCATCCAAATGAGTTCCAGCGTATAATCACCTCAGAAACAAACCCTATGCCTTAGTTGTCTCCCGGGCCTCCTCCTCCCTAACAATGAGCTGTCTGTCTCTAGAGCCAGACATATAAGTGGAGTCATACCATGAGTGCTCTTTTCAGACTTTCCCCTTTCACATAGCATAATGTATGAATGATCCATTCATGTACCATGTATCAGTACTTACCCCTTTTATGGAAAAATAAATACTCTACTGTATGGATATATCATATATTATCTGTTCATCAGTTGTCGGGGTTATTTCCACTGTTTGGCTATAGTGTTGAACCCTATGAATGTCATTGTACCCACTGCTGGATGGATGTGTTTTCATTTCTCTTGGGTATCTAGACATTTCTAGGTCATAGCATAACTGTGCTTAACTATCTGTAAAACTGCCTATCACCATGGCTGTAACCTAGGAACAGTATATGAAGCTTCTGGGTTTTCTCAATCTTCACCAACACTCTATTATCAGAGCCTGAGGGTGTTTTGTTTTGTATTTTTGAGGCAGGGTCTCTCTATACAGCCCTGGCTGTCCTGGAACTCACTGCTTCTGCAGTGCTGGGATTAAAGGCATTCACCACCATGCCTTTGAGTTATTATAGATGTCTCAATGGATGTGAATTGTTACTGAGTTACCATTTCTCCTGGCATGTCCATTTGCTTAGACGTTTACACTTTCGCCATTGAATGGTCTTACCACCCTTGTTGAAAATCACTTGACAGCTGGCAGGGATCTGTTTTTGGATCTTAACTCTATCCCATTATTAATGTGCCTATCTTGTATCTGTGCACTGTGCCTCCTACTGTTTTGTGGTCAAGTTTGAAACCCCGAGTGTGAGTCTTGGAACTTGTGGCTGTTTTGGGTCTCAGAACTTCCATAGTCATGGTGGAATCGAACCATCGTTTTTTACAAACAGGTTAGCTGAGTGGCTGAAAAGGACTGTGCTGAATCCATAGATCAGTGTGGAGAGTCTGCCACCTCGTGTTTTTCCATTGTTTGCCGTTTATTTGGATTCAAACATTGGGGTGGGGATGGGATTTATCTCATTATGAAGTGCTTGCCTGGCAAACCCTGTGGAAGATCCAGGGTTCGATTCTCAGTATCTCATTAAACTTTGTTTCCAGAAATATATATATATATTTATATATTGTTTGTTTGGTTTTTCAAGACAGGGTTTCTCTGTAGCTTTGGAGCCTGTCCTGGACTAGTTCTGTAGCCCAGGCTGGCCTCGAACTCACAGAGATCCACCTGCCTCTGCCTCCCGAGTGCTGGGATTACAGGCGTGCACCACGGCCGCCCGGCGTTTCCAGAAATACTTTTGCATGTCTTTAAAACCATTCTCCTAAGTTCTTTATTCATTTTGTTGTGAATATAAATGAAAGTGTTTTCTAAATTCTATTTTCCGTATTGTCCATTGCAAATGTGTACAGATACAATTGCTTTTTGAGTATTGATCTTGAATCCTATACATTCTTTAATACCCTTAAGATTTCCTCTATATAAGTTCATGTCATCTTTGAATAAAGTTTTAAGTTTCCCTCTCTAATTTGCATGCGTTTCAAATGTTTTATTGAACATAATAATATTGCAGGAGTCAGATCTATTACTTTATTCTCTAAATGGAAGTAGTGATGGTTTCTAACTCCTTTTTTTTTTTTTTTTTGGACAGGGTCTCACTATGTAGCCCTGTGTATCTTGGAACTGGTTACATAGACCAGGATGTTTGTACTCCATCTTCGTGTATTTGTTTTGTGTCTTTCTCATTGTATCTGTATTGTTTCTTATTATGTTTGGTGTTTTCTGAATGTATCTTTTTCTTGTACTGTGGTCAAAGTGCTCTTACATTAGATTTTTAACAAAGAAAATGGAAAGCTACAGAAACAGTCTAGATAACTTACTTAAAAAATAAGAATAAACTATAGAATGCATAAGTTGTCTTATGTCACTGAACTCCAGATTCAAATTTAACAGTGTCTACTCACCAAGCTTAGATCAGGTGATCACTTAAGGGCTCTAAGGGGGATGAAATGAAGGGTCTGGTGGGTGCTTTATCTTCAGGAATGTTTTATAAGAGACTTTGACTTTCTACCAAGGTAAAACATTCACTTGAAAATCTCTCCAAATAATCAACCTCTCTCAACCAAAGAGCAAGAAAGCATTGGATTAGGGTCACAAAGGAAAGGAATTCTTGTTTTTAGCGCTCTTGCACAGCTCCCGCCCATGTGACATCTTCCGACCCTGACAGGGTGTGTGTGTTTGGCATAAATGAGGTCCCCATTCTCAAAAGATCTGCTGACCATAGAACAGCAAGCGATCAAAACAGAAGGTAGTGCAGGCCTTATGTCCGAGCCCCTCGCTCTTCTTCCACCACAATCCGCCAAGGGTGGGATTTGCCCTGGAGGCTTCGGGCTCCTCACTCACCTACCAGAGCAGCCCAGCATCAGATCAGCGATGCAGGGCCACTCATCCTCAGCCAAAGGCTGGGCAGGGCGTCTGAAGCCTGCGGCCCACCATTGGTCCACTTAAGGACCCCAGAAACTTGGATGTTTGGAGTCTCAGGTCACACTCTCAGGTGCCCCAGTTCAAACAGGCAGTCTGTTAATAGACCTAGATCCCTTGAGGGCGCGTTCACGTGGGCTGAATACAGCCCTTCAGTGCCTCTTTCCCCATGCTTCAACCCACCTGGTGTCCTCAACTCAACCAGGTAGCTATCCTCTTGCGGCCCTAGGTCCCGGTGGGAATCTACAGCGAGTGCCACCCTTCAGTGTAGCCTATGTCAGATGCACGCACAAGGACCCCACCATTTCGCCTGACACCCAGACACTAACATCCAACTTCTGTTGGAAGAATCCTTCCCGATGGTGGAGGAGCTACCCAGTCCCACACGCTGTTGAGTCGCACCCACTTGTTACCCGCTTCGCACCTTCGCCTTAGCCCCACACCCTGCAGCCAGGGTTGAGCAAGCAAGCCTCCGGCCCCTGGGTCATCTGGTCTGTCTCCGGGGACCTAATGACGTCGGCTGACCTCAGCGCACCAGTGACCTCTCCAGTGATACGGTGGAAAACGCTCTGGAGCAAGCCACAATGACCTAAATTCTCCAGCGGGCACCGGAGTTTCGCTCCTGTCTCCAGCAGCCAGTGGTTGGGCCGTCCAGGGCACCAACTACTACAGCCTCTTCCTCTCCAACAGCGGTCCCCAGCCTGGCGGCACGCCACAGCAACGACTTCCAGCAGCCTCCTTTCTGACGGGAAGCCCAGCAGACCAGCAATTCTTTCCTTGTGGGGCACGCTCAGCTCTAGTGGGTTGCCCACCACACCTTCTAAGCGGGTTCCTCCGGGTAGGGCGTGCCACCAGGGCAACTTCCTCGAGATGCAGCCCCTGCGCCCAGTGGTGCCCTAGCCTGTCTGCCCCACCCCATAGCAGCTCCAGGTGCCGGCTCGGCGCAGCGCGTGGCAGCCCGGGGTTGGGACCTCCGCGCCTAGGCTTTTACGCGGACTCCAGCATGTGTTGCAGCGGGGGGGAGGCAGGCAGCGCCCAGGCTCGGGACACATTAGTGGCACAGAAGAAAGTCACAGGAGGGAAGGTGGCTGATTCTAGAGCACCTCATCCTACCAGCTGACCAGGCTGATGGTTCGCCTACTGCTGTTCGGTCGCTTGGCTGGGCCCGGGGCGCTCCCTGCACCCCCGTCCCGGGGCAGCCAATGGTCGCGTCCAGGCGGGAGGCCATGTTGCTGGAATAAAGCGGGCGGGGCGGCTCGAGCGAGCAGATGCGGCTGGAGGCGCGCGGGAGCCGGGTGCGAGCAGGGCGCAGCTGCGAGGGAGGCGCGGGGGAGGCCAGCGGGAACCCGGGTGCCAGCAGCAGCAGCAGCAGCCTGTGTCGGCGAAGAGCAGTCGGGCGCAACCGGAGCCGCAGTCGCGATGGCCGTGGCTGTGGGGAGACCGAGTGTGAGTGCCGGGGCCTCGCTTCCCCAGCGTGCTAATCCTGGGGCGTCGGGTGGGCTCCGCTTCGGGGCGCGTGCGGGTGGAGACTTGCGGGGATCAGGAAGGGGCTCTGGGTGGTGGCTGCCGGGGCTGTGGGTGTGTGCATGTATTTGGGCGCGCGACTGGGGCGGAGGGGAGCTTGGGGAGCCGGAAGGCTCAGAGCCTACCTGATGCAACAGTGGATCTCCCTGGCGCGCCCCTATTTCGGGGATGCGGGAGGAAAAAGGACCCCTCTGCGAGGCGCCCTTTAAAGGGGTAGCTTGAGCCGTTGCTTTCCCCGGCTGCCTACCTCTCCCCGCGCACACCGCTCGGCTGATGATCGTGGAGGAAGGCGCCGGCTGCGGAGGGTTTCCTCGCGGTTCTCCCGCGCCCCGGAGGCGATCGGGGCATGGGAATTGGGAGCCTAAGCGCTGTGTCACACGGCTGTAGAAGCGGGTCCAAGGGGTGGGATTTCCGTGGTGGCTTACCCCCGGTGTATTGTGAAATTCCGGACACCCTCAGGCGCCCACCCGGGTGACCCGGCCCTGCCCAGGATGTGGACAAAGCCCTAGACACACACAGAAAGTTTTCAAAGGGTTCTCTTTCGGGGTGGGTGGAAGTACTGAAATACTCTGCGGCTGGCAGGCCGGGGGCGGCGGTACTGAATGCGGGGCTCGAGGAAGAGGAAGGGAGGGTGGGTGCCTGGAGGAGGAGTGCTCCAGCTCCCGAAGGCGGAGGGGATGCCCCTATCCCGACTCTGGACCGGGGTGCACGCCATGGGCCGCGCCTCTTGGAGTATACGACTCTGGGTTTGCAATTTCGGAGCCAGCCAGAGCGAGTGGGACTTTGAGGCTGTAGCTCAGGGTCTGCTCACTAGCCTAGAGTGAAAAGGAGGGAAGAGGCGGTGGCGGTGGCCTTTCCTTTTTATTGAAAGGAGCCAAGCCCAGTGGGAAAGGCGGAGTCCTCTTTTCTTTCTCATTTTCTTTGTCGACGATCAAAGCCCCCACTTTTGCCTGTTCTGCCTTTGGGACGCCTCCGGTGGAGTCCATCCCTGGCTAGTACCCATCTTCTTTTTCATCCCTTTCGAACTTTGCAGCTAGCTGCAGGTGGTGGCCTGACATTTTGCAAATATAGAGAAAAGTCCTAGGTAGTAGGTGCTGAAAGCTAGGAAACTCCGGATACTCAGACTCTTGGCTCCCCCACTACGGCCCCTCCAGACACCTTCTGCACCCTTGAGGAGTCTCAGCCCCGCAGGAAGTCATGGGGTCACCCTTTGCAACAACCTACCTCGGTTTGTTGGTTCGTTCAGTTGCTTTTTCTGCTGTTTTGAGGTGCTTTGAAAGACTTTTTCCATGGTGAGAAAATGTGCACTGGTCATCGCTCAGTCTTGTGAGTTTTTTAGGCCTTCTGAACTCTATTATAGGACATAGTCGCAAGAATTTTGTCTGACTTATGCTCTTGTTAATTGGTCCTAGGCTGTCATTACTGAGGGAATTTGCATAGTCTCCGTGCTGATCTCTTTAGAAACCAAGGTTAAATCTTGTCCTCCCCACACTTATTTTCAGGGCACGGATTCAAAGAACTAAAATAACAATATGTGTTTTAGATGCATTGGCAAGCGTCTGGGAATGCAAGTATCCTGTGTAGGGGTGTCTTTTTCAGCAACGCTTATTGTGGATGCATTCTTGAGGGTTGGGGGAGGTGGAAGAAATAATTTGCTGCACATTTCCAATAAATTAGTAGGTTCATATATGTCAGTTAAATAGGAACAATATGTGGGTTTAAGATTTAGTTGTGTGGCTGTAGTCACATCCAACATAGGGTCTGCCGGCCATATGTGAGCTTAATCCTACAGAGTTCTTGTGTAAGTCCTCTCATTCAGATAATAGAGACTTTTAAAGTTATGTGTATACAGAAAAGAGTGCTTCTTTCTGCATATTCTCTGTTGTTACTGGAGTTAAGATCAAATTACTTAAAACTTAAAAACAAGACACCCCAGCCCAGCTCCAGTTGTAAGCTTGATCAGGAGTAAACTAGGAAGCTGATTAGGCTTTTGGGAGGTGACCGAGAATGTGTGATCACACTGCATAGGATGGTTGGACCGTTTACTCTCTGGGATCATGCATCTTTTAAGTGTTTGGTCTCTGAAACTTCGGGCCTTCAGAGCAGCTCCAGCCAGTGCGGAAGATTCTCCAAGCTCAGCTCCTGAGAATTCTGTGCCCCATCCGTAACGCTGAAAATTTCAACCTCTCCAGTCCCTTTATCTGTCCTGGGTTTAGACAAAAGAAAGGAAAGGGATGGGAAGAGAGAGAGAGCCACTCTGAAGTGGACGTACCCATGAATGGAGTTGCCTCAGTTCTTCAGAATTCATTAAAAAATTAAAAAGAGTTGTTGAGGAAAACATAAATCTTTCTCCTGTCTGTACAAACCACCGTTCCTGTCCAGAGAGAAGAATGACTTTTAGTAAGTTGCTCTCGGTTTTAGACATTTGAGTGTGACATTTGCCATGGATGACAATTGAGTTTTAATGAACAGAAATGGCTTGGATGATAAATGCCTGGGTTTTTGTGATGGTTTTACATTCTGAGTATTAAATACAGGTCCGTGTGCTTACAGTCTACTACTGAGCTACCTACACCGTCCATCAACTGCTGTGTTTTCTCTAGTATGAGATGTACATATTCAGTTACAATTGCTTAGATTTCAAGGCTAAATGCACATACTTCTTAGGTAGAGAGATATGTTGTTGGTGACCAAGGAAAGGTTGAGGTTTAATGTGATGCTGTTTATTCCATTTTTAATCTGTGTTCATAGCCTGACTGTTACTACACTGGTCTCAGGCTGTGACCCTGAGAAGACCCAAAGCACATGTGCTGTTTCCAGAGTGCACTTAGTCTAGCAAGAGTGGTTCTCTCTTGTGGATGTGTCTCCATTTTGGATGGATTAGTATTTTTGCATCCACATCTCAAAGCAGCTGTTTATTCTGAATAATGCATGATAATTACGCTGCCTGGGAATCTGGCCTTAGGTAGATGGCGTGTGCTCTCTCTTAGGGCATGGTGTCTATGTTATAGTGTCTAGGAACTACAAAGAACTTTAGGAGTGAAATGATTTAGTTACTTCCCCAGTGCAGAAGTATTTCTTCCTTTTTCTCCTAACTGAAAGTCTTTTCAACTTTTCCAGCAGAAATGGCATATGATATCCTTCAAGAGATCTAATTGCCCTTTCATCCATTCCACTGAATGAAATGGAAAACCAAGTTGCTTGCTTGCTGATTAAATACCACTCTTGAGTACCTGCTTCATGCCAGTCTCTGTCCCTGGAGTTAGGGCTGCAGATGTGGACAATAAACTCCCTTCTGCCTCGAAGCAGTTAGTCATTTATGTATTCCTTTTTAAAAGGTGCAAATCCCCGTGTATTAAAGTGACAGACTTCCGTGGAATTGGAAGTTGGGGAGACGGAAGAATGTGCCTGTTGCTGAGGACAGGAGTCAGATAGCAGTTTTTCTGAATCCCTTCAGTTTTAAAGATACGACATCTCTTCAAGAGGCGGGGGTCGTGTGAGGAAGTGGTCATAGCCAAGCATTGTTTTCTTTTGTTCTGAGCTGACATTCCTGTGATTTGAAGATGTGACAGCGGATGGAGGGATCTAGATTAATGTGTGGGGTGAGAGATTAACGGAGCTGAAAAAAGTTCAGGCAAGAGCCATCTATACAATGTATGGATTCTGTGGCGTGGGATGTTATCTAAAAAAATCATAACTCTTTAGCCAGTGATATAAATTATATACATCGAGGATCAAAAAGTCATGATTAAGAATCACGTAGACAATTTATGTCTAGTGATGCTTCTTTTCTTTTCTTTCTTTTGGTTTTTCGAGACAGGGTTTCTTTGTGTAGCTTCGGAGCCTGTCCTAGAACTTACTCTGTAGACCAGGCTGGCCTCGAACTCACAGAGATCTGCCTGCCTCTGCCTCCTGAGTGCTGGGATTAAAGGTGTGTGGTGCTGCTGCCGCCACCTGGCCAGTGATGCTTCTTTTAAAACTGTTTAAAAACCAATTAATTTCTTTAAAAGAATCTTTTAAAAATAATTTATTTAACTTTTATGTGCATTGGTATGAAGGTGTCAGATCCCCTGGAAGTGGAGTTACATATAGTTGTGAGCTGCCACTTGGGTGCTGGGATTTGAACCCAGGTCCTCTGGAAGCGCAGCTCTTAACCACTGAGCCATCTCTCCAGCCCCTAAAAGGATCTTTGAAATGACCTTTAGCAATGTGTCCATACTACAGTGGAAGTCAGGAGGGAACCTGTCCACCATTGTCAGGCGACAGCTTTCCTTCAGCGTCTGGAGGTTTACTTCCCCAAGCACAGCCCATCTTGCTTAAACAGCTAATTAGAAACCAAACTGTGCCTGGCTGGCCCCGCCTGACCATCTCAACACTTCACTGGATGCTTAGTGTTGGGCGTGGGCCACCGTGTCTCAGTCGGGACAAAGGGATGAATGATGGGCTACTCCACGATGTCACCATTTGGAGTGCCGGCTTTGATTGGTGGCCCAAACAACGAGCATTTTCCCCATTGAAGATGCCACTTTGGAGCGGCTTCAGTTTTGTTTTGTTGTTTTTTTTCTTTTTGGGATCTTAATTTGTTTTGGGGGAGAGGAGAGGCTGCATTTGGATTTCTTTTCCCCAGTTGGGATTTGTCTTTTGTGGACTTGGCTACACCTGTCGCAGTTGGGGTCAGCAAAGCGGAGCCATTATTTAATACTCAGCCAATCTAAAGCTTTTATCCTCTTCCTCAAGGGGACCTACTTTATAATATAACCAATACCCTCTCTGCCTCTTAAATCTAGGTTGACAGAAAAGTTTCTTCCAACTAAACAATACCTCCCCTGACCCACTCAGCGCTGTTGGCAGGCCATCAATGCCGCTTCTGTTGAACATAAAAACAATACACGGGCTAAGGTGACAAGAAGCAGGACTCTGAAAAGGATTTGCTGGGTGACCAGAAGTACAGTTTGTATTGTTTCAGTCCTGGCCTGAGTTGGAAACCGGGGTGTCTTCCCTGGTGTGACTGAAATCAAATGCTAGCTTGTGTCTAGTGTTAGTGCCAGTGAATGAGAGCTGGGGGACACAGGGAATCGTCAGTGCAGACGATGTCTGTCCACTTGTGCAACTGGCCCCTGTGGGGTGCATGGGGTGTGATGTGTTGAGCAGGGGAACAGGCTCAAAAAGCAGAGAGGAGCCATCTTCCAACAAGGTAACTTTGGACGCTACGAGGACTTCTGTTCAAAACAAACAAAACTTTGGTTTTGTTTTCTCTGTTGGGCAAAAGGAAATTAATGAATATGAAACTTATTTCTCTTGATAAGTAGTATCACTTGGGGAGGAATTTATACTTTTATTAGAAAATTTCTTAGAAATTGAACAGTCATTTTCTGTAATACACTATTTTATCAGGTGTCGCTCACTCACTTTTTGTGCACAAGCGCCGAGATTGTTGAGGTGAATCATCACAGGTAGTCCCCGCATCTCACTGTGATTTGTGCCTTTAGTTGAGGTATTGGCCCAAGGGGCTGAGCCTGGCCCCTGCCCTGTAACTCCAGTGACATGGCTTTCCTGACAGCAGGGCTGAATGAGGAAATCAAGTCCGAGGTGGCCATGGGCAGGTGTTGATAAACTTGTAATAAGTTATAATAACAAGCATGGGTAAGCTGTGAGAATAGTGTGTGCAAAACTCTCTGGAAGTGAGAGAGAGCCTTTGGAAGAAATGTAGTGTGGCTCAGCTGTGAGCATTCAGGGTTGATGGAGAGAGGCCTGACGTGAGGCAAGAGGTACAGCAGGTGCAGACGTTTTCATGTAGACATGTCTTCACTGTTGTTACTCTCTGAATACTTTATAGTCATGCCTTGCTCCCGACCTAAACTATTTCTGAGTCTTGGAATTGGTGAAGGGAAGACACTGAAAATCCGCAGACTACTAGTTCTTCAGGGTTGATTTCTGTAGAGGAGGAGTGAGAAAGGATCAGGAGAGGAGACATCTTTCACAAGACTGGGCACTCTAGCTGCAACTAAGATGATCAGAAAGAGGAATTCAAAGCGCACTGGATCCTGGGAGAATGGGAATAGGTATTAAAAGCCAGAGTTCCCTTCAGTTTTGAGATCAGTGTCAGTCATCTCGTGTGTGTGTGTGTGTGTGTGTGTGTGTGTGTGTGTGTGTGCATGTATGTGTGCGTGTGCGTGTGTATGTGTGTGTGTCTGTGTATGTGTGTGTGCGCGCGTGTGTGCGTGTGTGCGTGTGTGTGTGTGTGCGTGTGTGTGTGTGTGTGTGTGTGTGTGTGTGTGTGTGTGTATGCCATATTTCTTGGTGAATCTCATTAAGAGTGACCACTAAATTTATTCTGACCTGATTTTGAAACTTAGAAAAAATGTAGCCACCAGAAATCTGTGTGCATGAGGAACTTGTTCAGAATCAGGATTTGGTTTTTTGAGACAGGGCCTTTCTGTATATGTCTCACTTGAACTAGGTATGTAACTGCTAAGTAGCACAGTGTGGTCTCAAAATTCATGACCCTCCTGCCTCTGCCTCCATGTCCTGGTGTATTATAGTATGTGTCGCCATGTCTGATAGCATCTTGATTTTTAAGTTTATTCTATTTAAATTTCTTGAAACAATTATGCAACTGTCCTCAAAATATACAATATAAGGCCTGGTGGTGGTGGTGCACACCTTTAATCCCAGCACTTGGGAGGCAGAGTCAGGTGGATCTCTGTGAGTTCGAGGCCAGCCTAGTCTAGAGAGCGAGTTCCAGGACAGGTACCAAAACTACACAGAGAAACCCTGTCTTGAAAAACCAAATATAGAAGTAATGTACACAGGAAAGTGAGGTGTGAGCCATCACACACCTAGTCTGAGGCAGCCCATTGGTGGGTAAAGCTTTGGGACAATGACGGTTATTTTTCCTATTGCTGTGGATAAGAACTAATTGAATTGAGAAGGGCTTTCTTTATTGCTCAAGGTTGCAGAAAGAATGGCAGTGGCCAGCTCCATAGCTTCTCATTCACATCATAAAGGATCAGGAACCGGAGAGTCTGAGCCTGGAAGTGGAGCTAGGCTGTAGCCCTCAAGGCCACTTCTTCCAGCTAGGCCCCACCCCTCAAAGCTTACACAGCCTCCCAAAATACTGCTACCAATTTGAGACCAGGTGTTCAAATATGTGAGCCTGTGCCTGACATTTTAACATTTGAGCCCTACAAGGAATCAAAGCTTTTAGGCCAATATGCATCCAGTCCTACCATCTGTCTCCATTGGGTTAAAGTGTATTGAGGTAATACATTGACTAAGGTTTGGTGGCCTACAGAGCAAAGAGTTATCTATCGCTGAAGCTTCTTACCGGTTCCATCTTTGAGGGCTGGTCTGTTTGGACTCCAGCACCCAACCCAGGCTTGCATTTCTGGTGGCAGAAGAGAAGGACATGCTGGAGCCTGAGCTGACCTTGATGGGTCACTTTCCCTTGAATTTCATTGGCTGTAGTGAACGATCATCCCAAACTCATCAGGATGAGGATGGATAATAGTCTGGTAAAGCATATTCTTGTAAGTTACTTGGCCAAGCTTGTGAGCCATGGATGGGAGGTTGACTCTCCAGGGGAGAAGCAGCTAGTATTTTGCGTGACAAATTGACCATATTGCCCTATACACTGAATCTTCAGTGGAGCCAATATTAGGGGTGTGTGTGTGTGTGTGTGTGTGTGTGTGTGTGAGTGAGAGAGAGAGAGAGAGAGAGAGAGAGAGAGAGAGAGATTTGATTTACTCAGCAAAGTTTCATTTTTCAAGAGTCTTGAATGGAAATCCAGGGCCTTTAAAAAAAGGTCATGAGTGATCTTCCTCTTCCTCTCTCGGCCTCTTCTGGTCACAGCTGGCGGTGGTGGGCTGATGGCAGAGCAGTAAGGAACGCTAAAGAAAGAGGAACAGTCCGTGAGTTGAGGGCGCCGTGATCGTGCCTATGGTCCACCCATGCTGAGCGTCCAGTGGCATCATCGCCGAGCGATGTGGTGACCTTCCTAAAGACCTTCTGTCCTGCTCGCTGGCGGCCCCCAGCTTGGGGCTTTACTCTAAGGGAAATGGCTGTGAGGCCATTAGGATTTCCAGCTGCTGGACAGACTCATTTCCCTTGGGAGGCTTCCAGAGCAGACCTTTCCCAGCCAGCCTGCCCTAAATGCAGATGTCTCACTTCCTTTCCTTGTTCCCCTTCTGCTGAGAGGCAGCCTCTGAGCATTTTGGGGGAAGAAAGACTGCAGGCTCTGAAACCAGGATGCGCCAGCAGGGTTTGCCAAGCTCTGTGACCTTAGGCAGGTTACTTATCTCCTTTGTGGAATAGTAACAGTCCTTTCCTTGAAGAGTTACAGATTAGATGATTTAGCTCACTCAGCCATGCTTACTGCATGCCTTGGTGGTCTACAATGAAACCGGTTGGTTGGTGGGAGGGCAGGAGGAAGTGAATGCTGAAATAGTAACAGCTTTGTGTGAAAGCTAGGTTCAATAAACTTGAGTCGGCTACCCCACTCACATTCCTGCTTCCTCTTAAACCGGTTGTGAATGGGCTTTGGCCACTTTCTGTCTTTGAATTCCCACATGTCGGCATCTCTGGAGTATATCATGATGTCTGTGTATACTCCTAGATTTCTTCATCTTTTCTTTTAAATATGCTTACGAATAGTCGGGCATGGTAGTGTACCTATAATCCTAGTGCTCTGGAAAATGAGGCAGGGGAATTATTGACTTAGAGACTAGCCTGAGCTACAGAATGAGACCATTTTAAAAAAAAATCTCATAAACAAATGAATAAATAAATCTGTAAATAAATAGCGAGGGATCATCAAACATTGATCTGAGTGGTAAGAAACAAACAGACTCTCATTACATTGGCAGTGTGTTTGACCAGCTCTTGGGCGGTATGGTCATGTAGTCTTAGTCAGGATGTCAGACTTGAGAGAAGGGTCTCTGTTGTATACCTGCCTTCCCTATAAACACTGACTGAAGAAGTGAAAACTCATTCTCCAAGAGTGTTGTCTAAGACTGGCATTGAACATGTGTGTGGACCCTACCTCCACCACAGAGCTTGCCTTTGTTGCTATGTGAACCTACGGTAGCTGTAGACTCATAGCTGCGTTGATGACCCAGGCTTAGCTTTTCTGATCTCTGCATATCTGGATGTGTAAAGAATCATCACGGAAGGTGGTGGTTTGAGACTTTCACTTGGGTCAGTAAATTGGGCAGTTCTGAGGTACAGGATGCCTACCCTCTGAGGTTTCCATAATGAGCTTCAGTCTGTAGGGATGATTGGCTTCCCAATCATTGTCAACCAGCTTCTCCTCCTCCTCTCTGTCACTCTTTCCAGTCTGTACTCTGGTTCCACCCCATCACACCAAACAGCTGCATCATGTAAGACTTTGTCTCAAGTCCTTGCATTTAAGGAAACCTCGATGATATCGTGTTGTTTCTTGTTTGGAGGCTCTTTGATCTCATACAGCAAAGCAATCTGAGTGTTTTATAGCAGCATGCTACCTGGGTTGTTAAAAAAATGCTCAAGTGCTGAGTGATGATGGCACACACCTTTCTTTAATCCCAGCACTTGGGAGGCGGAGGCAGAGGCAGGCAGGGCTCTGTGAGTTTGAGCCCAGCCTGGTCTACAGAGAGAGTCCAGGACAGCCAGGACTGTTACATGGAGAAACCCTGTCTTGAAAACAAAGAAAATGCTCAAGCAAATTGACCATTGACTAGGTTTTTACCACTATTTCGTGGAAGGCGGACATCAAACTTCACAAAAAACTAGCCTTTGGAAAGATGTGAATGTATACTGAGAGTTCTCTATAATTTCCATGTGTAGATCTTTGGAATGGAACTCTCATGTTCTCAGGTTAGATGCACTTGCTTTAGAATGGATAACATTCGTTTAAAACTGGACTTACCTATGTAAATTTCATCTATTAGTGCAAAGTGAAATGATGGAGCACCTTTGTTTCCCCTCTCTATAATTTGCTGAGTAAGGATGAGATGGAAAGCAGACAGATCTTTAGGATTCTAATCCAGTCCACTCTGAACAAGGCACAACTTACAAGATGCGACTTGTGGGTTTATCTTTGTGGTGTGTAGCAGGACTGCTTGTGAGCACGTGAGTACAACAGCCATGGCATGTTGAGAAGACAGAACGTCTTTCCATCTTCCCGCTCTCACACCCTTCCCCTCCTGTTTCTGCAGTCTTCCCAGGATTGGGAGTGACTGATAGAGACGTCTCCTTTCAGGGCTGGGCTCTCAACAATCACTTATTCTGGCACTTTAAAGAGTTCTGAGCCTCTGTATTAACCATTGCTCATTGCAAACCAAAGCTTCTCTGACTAAAGTTGAGAGCAGCACTCATCTCTGGGTATAAACAAAACTTTGGAAGGCAGTGTGACACTGTCCATTGAGCAAAACCACAGTAGTCGTCCCCAGCCCCTGCCCCAGTCCTTCTGGGCCTATGACTGTCCTGCTCATGAGCTTTTAACCAGGTGTACAATACCAGGCGTGGATTCCTTGCTGTGGGGCAGGTCTCAAGATTGAGCAATATTAAGGCTCTGGATTAGTTTGTTTGCCCCAGACTTTTTAGGATAATTGCTCAAATGAGCTCTTTACTGGGCCAGAGGCTGTGTCTGAAATCCTGGAGAGATTCTTAGAAAGGTCATAAGCAGGCCGATTCATCTATGCATCAACATTAATTAACAGTTCTCCGCCCCATCTTTGTTCCCTCCGATGTGTGTGTGCTCCAGCAGTACCTTGGAGTAGCAGCGTGTTCATCTGTTAGTTCCACACCATCCCAAGTCAACCTCTTAGTCACCTCTCCCCGAGGGAATGTTGGTGGTGGAGTTGAAGCACATATTCATCTTGGAACCCTCTAAGGAAGTTTGATAATTGTTGGTAGTCATATTTGCCTCATTGTGAAGCTAAAATTCCTGGGTATTTTGTGGTTTTAAGGCAGTTCAGGTTTCAGCCATTGCAATGACTAATTACTTTGCCGTCTGCAGCTGCAAACTGGTTTTGAGCTGCGTGCTTGAGGATCCGTAGCTAAACTGGGTTTTAAAGAAGGCGTCCTTTAGCATATGTTAACTGTGCATAGTAATGTGCTGAATTGTGGCATTCCATGATGTATATGATGTGCTTTGACCGTATTCAGCCCCCGTGACCCTCCCCCAGCTCCCGCCAGCTGTTTCTTTCCATCTACTGCTTCTGCCTTCACATCTTTTTCTACTCTTTCAAAAGTTCTTTTTCAGTCTTAAATTTTTATATCATTGATAATTAAAATATGATTGCATCCCTTTCCCTTTCCTTCCTCCATCTCCTTCCAAATGCCTTCCCACAAATTGATAGCCTCCTCTCCCCTGATTATTATTGCAACATATATGAGTTTATAGTATGCACACATATAAATATGACCTGCTGGGTCTGTTTTTGTTGTGGGTATGTTGGTATGGTTTTAGGACTGGCTGCTTTGTATTGGCCAACTAATTCTTTTTTGATAACCCGGTGGGTTTTCTTAAGAGTTACTTACAGCAGCCTATGCACCTTACCTGTGGCTACATTTTTGAAGACCCCACCCCTACCTCGCCCCCCTGCCAACTAACTGGCTAGAAATCCTCAGAAGTGACACCTTCTGAGCCCCTCCTCCTTACAGGGCAGGGTATTGAGGGGTCTGTTGTCTGCAGGTCTGTGACAGTAATCACAGCTGCTGTGAATGTATGCAGTGGCCATCCCACGCTTGGAAGACAGCAGGCCGCACACTCCTGCCCTTTTTCTGGTTATATATTCTTCCCAGCCCCTTCCCACCATGTTCCCTGAGCCTTGCAATGAGTAATACAGATGACTCACGACTGAATAGTGAACATTAAGCTGGGTTCTCTATCCCAATCAAAGAAGTGGATGATGATGACCTTTTGACATTCTACAGTGGGGTTCATGTAGGCATTTGGATGAGTTGGTTACGTTGCTAAATACTGTCAGATCTCTCTTCAAAAAATAAAATGTATTGTTTGAAAATTTCATAAATCTATATAATATGTTGTTCATGTTTATTCATCCCCTCTCATTAATCTCTCTCACCCCTTCCTACTCCCTGTGGACCCCCTTAATTCTTTTTTTTTTTTTTTTTTTTGGTTTTTTGAGGTGGGGTTTCTCTGTAGTCTGTTCTGGACTAGCTCTGTAGACCAGGCTGGCCTCGAACTCACAGAGATCCGCCTGCCTCTGCCTCCTGAGTGCTGGGATTACAGGCGAGCGCCACCACCGCCCCGCCCCTTAATTCTTTTCATCAATATTCCCCTTACTGCCCCTTACTGCTTTCAAGCTTAAAAAAAACAACAAACCCCACTGAGTTTAATTAAGGTTGCTTGCATGAGCATGGGTGTGAGACTATTTGCCGAAGCACGCACAGGTCTCTATCAGCTCTACTCCTGAAGACAAATGACTGGCCTTCAGCAGCCATTAACAGCCTACAGCTCCTCAGGCAGTGGGTCGGCGAGGAGGGACATTGCTCACGAGTCCCTTCCTCATCCATGCTGGACATCCTTCTCCTTCTTGAAGAGCTGTTCTTCTTTGTCACTGGCTTTTCCTGTTTCCTGCTCTTTAAGTCAGCAGACACTGTGCCCCAGCTGACTCCAGGCAAGAAGAAAGAAGCCCAAACCCCATTTCTCCCCACTCTTCTACTACAACCAGATCCAAGGGCCGTCTTTGGCTTCAGGGCCGACTGAGTTATACAGACTTGTCATTCCTAGCTCATGTCTTAATCATCCTGACAGGCTTCCTCAACCACTGTGGTAGCTGAGACCCTTCTGTGATGCTAGCCCTGTGCTCTGGACTGTTCTGGCAAGCTTACAATGCATCTGACAAGAAAAGGCTGAGACTCAAAAGGATGCCCAGCTTCCATGACCAGGAGGGTCTGGTGCTGTAGTAACTCGTGTTCGGCTCTTGCTCTTCTCTTGGATAAATGTGGGAATTCGGCTCCTGTAATCAGAAAGAAAAAATGGGGCTTATTTTATTTCCTTTCTTTTATTGTGGAATTTGAACAGTGCTTGAAAGCTAGCCACCAGCTTTCTTTCTCTTAGGCTGTCCTTTTGTGTGAGTATTCTTCGGGCTTAAGGCAGGGATAGATGTGGCACATATAGGGACCAGGAGTGTATCCGAACCGGAGAGAGTGTTTTCAGACTCTGCCGGCTGTCCTCTCCCCCGAACGCTCTGGCAGCTCAGTGTGTGCCAACTGGTTTTGACCAGCACACCAGCAGCAGTTTTTAGCTGAGGACAACAGGTGCGGCTCTGTACTTACAGTTGTATGTCGAGTGGACCAGTTGTCTGTTTTTAAACCTGCTCATGCCAATTGTAGAAGTCATCCTATGTTCATGGTTTAATTTCATGTTCAGTAAATCCATGAAGTATACGTGTGAAAATTGACTTACTTCTAAATGAGATGTGTTAGAAAGATTCAGTAAGGGTAAGAATTTTGCTAAAATAAAACTCGTGAGTTTAATATAGGCAGGATACTTGCAAAAAAGATGGAGGAAAATGGTTGGGCTTATGCAGCATCTGGGAGCTAGGGAGATGGCTTAGTGGTTAATAGCACTTGCTGCTCTTGTGGAGGTTCAGTTCCCAGCACCCACACTGGGCACATACCCCCACACATACATAAGTTATATATATATATGTGTGTATTCTATAGATATATGAGGCCGGATCTCTCTACATAGTATAGTCCTGGCTGTTTGGCTGTTCAGGAACTACTCACTATGTTAACAAGGTTGGCCTTGAACATGCAGAGTTTCACCTGTATCTGCCCCTTAGTGCTGGGATTAAAGAAAGGTGTACACCACTATGCCCAACAAAATACATTTTTTTTTTTAAAGCAAAATAAACAAAATCACAAATGATGTCTGTGTGTCTGTACTGGAAGTGCAGCCTGGGCAGACTTGTTCAAATTCCTCTGATGAAAAAGCCTTGACCCTTTGTCAAAAACACCAAAAACAAACAAACAAACAAACAAAAACACAAACAAACCAAAAAACCCCAAAACAACAACCAAAAAAACCTTACAAATGAATGTGTTTGGATGTTTTGAGGTGAAATCAAATATTTAGGCTATGACTTTTTATAATATCTCAATCTTTAAAAACCTTTTAAAGTAAATTGCCCAAATCCCATTCCTTTGGATAAAGGAACTTGTGTTTAACAGGAGATCCCTTTCATCTTCTCCTGTTCCCATATGCTAGCCTGCATTGTGTGTATGTGCACACGCAGCTTATCCTCACGTGACTAAATGGGGAAAACATTTGCTTTTGAAATGAATGACTTTTGGGTCTGAAGAGATGGCTCAGCAGTTAAGAGTACTGACTGCTCTTTCAGAGGACCCGGGTTTGATGCCCAGCACCCACATGGCAGCTCACAACTGACTATTACTCTAGTTCCAGGGGATCTAGCACACTACAACTGTTTGTAACTCCAGGATCCAACACCCTCACACAGACATACATGCAGGCAAAACACCAATGCGCATAAAATAGAAATAAATAAATTATTAAAAAAGGATAAATGAATTGTTTGTCCTGGGTTCAGATGCACTTAGGTTATTATATCATAATGCAAATGGTTATTAGGGTTTTTGTTGTTGTTGTGTTGTTGTATTTTTCGATACAAGATTTAGAGATAAAAGGATCCTGTTTGATTGACTTCTCTTAGACTAGCCTAGAATAGAGAGAACTAGGAGTCTAGATGGGAAATCTCACCTCATCCTGTAAGGCAGCATTAGTGCTTTTATTTTCTTTCTGTGTTTTTGTTTTGTCTCTGAGATAGAACATCATGTAGCCCAGGCTAGGCTTAAACTCTGCTCCTGTCTTCATGTGTTCCACTGCCTCCAAGGGCTGGAGCTACATGCTTCCAGTACCATGCCTAGCTACATCTCTCCAGTTCTTTCTTTGAGATTCTCTGTAGTCTGAGCTACAGGCTTCCAGTACCATGCCTGGCTACATCTCTCCAGTTCTTCCTTTGAGATTCTCTGTAGTCTGCTCTGTCTGGGAAGGGAAGCTGTTTCATCTCGTGTCTAGATGAAAGCTAGGGCCACAGTCTGAACTATTGTTAGCCTTCTTAGGTTTTTGCATTCATTCATTTAAATACTTGGATTTCCCCAAGTGGTACACACCAGCTGTTAGCCTGGCCAGCCTCCCATTATTTAATTCTTCCTCCTTTTAGAGTATTTTTAAAAATTACTAATAGTGTGTGTGTGTGTGTGTGTGTGTGTGTGTGTGTGTGTGTGTGTGTATAGATATGTGCAGTTGAGTGCAGGTCCTCTAAGAGGCCAGAAGACCTCAGATCCCTTGGAGCTGGAGTTAGGAGCTTCTATGAGCCATCCCATGTAGGTGCTGGGAACTGAACTCTGGTCTTCTGTACAAGTAGTACATGATATCAACTGCTGAGCCATCTCTCCAATCCCTTAATTCTTAATCTTAAAATTAGGTGTTAAAAAGGCAAGTAGCTCAGGGCTGGAGAGATGGCTCAGTGGTTAAGAGCACTAGCTGCTCTTCCAAAGGACCTGGCTTCAATTCCCAGCACCCACATGGCAGCTCACAACTGTCTGTAACTTCCGTTCCAAAGGATCTGACACCCTCATACAGATGTACATGCAGGTAAAACACCAATGCACATAAAATAAATAAATACATAATTTTTAAAAAGCAAGTAGCTCAATGTACAGTATATACTTGTATGGAAATGTCCTCATGTAACACAGTCCCATGCATAATGTGCATGCAATACACAATGAAATCAAACAAACCAATGCAAGCAGGAGCCTGATGTAGTGACAGGCTCCAGGCACGTGGGACATGGAGGGCAGGAGCATGAGGAGTTCAAGGTTATCCTCAGCTAGGTAGTAACTTTGAGGCCTGCCTGAACTGCAGTCTTAAAAATGGTGGTAAGAAAAGCAAGTAGGAAGTTATTGTCATATTCTAAAGTAAAGAAGATAGGTGGAGGAAGTTGTAACGTGTGATGCCTTCATTTCTGAAACTTGAACTGGATCCATTTCCAGATTTCCTTTTGTCTTTGCATGTACTCTGAGAATGTTTCTGTTACCTTGCATATGGGCCTTGCTGCTAGACTCATTGTGTACATTACAGTGATTTCCTAATTGAAGTTGTGTAACCCCACATATTTTTCCTATGGTTAGAGCTCGGTAGGTAAATGTTTACCTTCACAACAGCTTTGTGAGTGGGTTTATTAGATGTTATTCTCAACCCAGTGCCTACAGCTGCTATGTGATGGATCAGGATTGAGATGTGCTCACCGGTTACCAGCTGTGTTCTCAAGGACAAGTCCTGAGTGTTGGTTAAACCCT
This sequence comes from Onychomys torridus, assembly GCF_903995425.1. Classification (NCBI taxonomy): domain Eukaryota; kingdom Metazoa; phylum Chordata; class Mammalia; order Rodentia; family Cricetidae; genus Onychomys; species Onychomys torridus. Next base: position 83,466,885 of record NC_050452.1, on the reverse strand, counting down.
CTTACCATAGTGGGGATACCAGCCTCAACTACAGAAAAGCTCTGACAGATAGGATTTTCAGTGATGGTGGAAGTATTCTTCTACTGCATTGTCAAAGATGGAAGTCACTAGCCATGTATGGATGGCTGTTGTTCCCTGAAAATAGGTCTAGTATAGCTGCAGAACTAAATTTTTAATTTAGCTCAATATTAAAATTATTTTTATTAGATTTATCCATTTTTATTTTCTGTGTGAATGTTTTGCCCGCATGTACATATGTGCATCATGTGCTTGCTTGGTACCAGTGGAGGTTAGAAGAGGCATTGGACCCCTGAAACTGGAGTTACAGATGGTTGTGAGCTGCCTTGTGAGTGCTGGGAATGGAATCCATGTCCTCTGCAAGAGCAACAAGGGCTCCTAACTGTGACCCAACTCTCCACCCATAATTTAGCTTCATTTTAATGAACTCATATTGAAACAGCCGCCTGGGGCTAGTGGCTCCCAAGTTGATAATACAACTTTAGGAATATAGTCTGAAGAGAATTATAATCTGATCTATCTCTCTGGTTTTTTATTAATAGAAAGTGTGAGGAGTATAAGCTTGAGCTACCAGGACAGCCAGAACTTTTTTGTTAAGTGAAAATTTCAAACATCTACAAGAGTTGAGAACGGTGTGACAAACCTGTCTCTCCTGTTACCGAGGGCAGTCACTAGTGCATGACCAGTCCTCCCATCTGTTTCCCCGAGTGTCTGTTCACCTCCCTCCCTCCTCAAGGGGTTTGAGTAAGTTGGAGATACTGACCGATCTCTTTTAAAGAGCCAAGCCAGTAGTGATCTGGAAGAGAGAGGGCACTGAGTGGCATCAGCGAGAAGTACACAGTCATCTTCAGAGGATTTTGTGGTTTAGCAGTACAGAGTATATAGATAGTGACAGTGACAGGTAGTGAGTGCAAACGTGTGTGACCATCTTTGAATTTGCATCATCACCATCATCATCATCATCACCATCATCATCATCACCATCATCATCATCATCACCGATCATCTCATTATCATCATCACGGCTATCATCAGCCTATCATCATCAATCACCATCATCCACCCATCATCATCACCCATCATACCCATCATCACCATCACCAGCTCACCATCATCACCTCATTCAGTCATCACCATCCATCACCATCATCATCCCATCATCATCATCCATCACCATCAATCCATCGATCATCATCCATCATCAGGGCATCACCATCATCATCATCACCATCATCACCATCATCATCATCATCATCACCATCATCACCATCATCATCATCACCATCATCACCATCATCACCCCCATCATCATCCATCATGATCATCACCATCATCACCATCATCACCATCACCATCACCATCATCATCACCATCACCATCATCATCATCACCATCATCATCCCACCATCATCAACCATCATCCATCATCCACCATCATCAATCATCATCATCATCATCATCACACATCCATCAACATCACCAATCATCAAATCATCATGATCATCACCATCATCACCATCATCACCATCACCATCACCATCATCATCACCATCACCATCATCATCATCACCATCATCACCATCACCATCATCACCATCACCATCATCATCATCACCCTCGTCCCTTCACCACCGCACTACCATCATCGTCTATCAAAACCAGATTCATCTACAAATTCAACCCCAGTGGGACAGTTCTGTGTGCCAGGCCTCTCTTACCTGTGCTTATATCGAATATTGGGCTTATGCATAATTTAAGGCACCAAAACATTATTCCTATACAGTATGTATTGAACGGCAGCAGTGCTGAAGCATGGAAACCTTAAAAAGAGTAGAAAGGCGGAGGGTCATTTTTAGACACGACTCCTCAGCAAACTTAGCTAGCTCCACAGAGAATTAGCTTGTCCTGGGGTTGACACCGTGGACGCTCGGATTCCCTGGGCTCAACCTCACAGTGCTCAGCCACTCTTACCTAGGTTTTAGAAACTGTGACCTCTGGAGGGCAGAGACATCATGTCCAACCCTACTTGGCAGTATTGCAGACACTGTTGGGGAGGAAATGTTTCTACCATTGACAAACTGTAACAGAGTCCTTTGTGAAATTGCATCTGGGAGGTTGAGAATTTATGCCTGTTGTGGGAAATGCAGTTTATAAAAGAAACCCTTGTAGCAAGGACATTGGAATCTTGTGGATACAGTGAGGGAAATTGTGCCTGCTCTGAGATATTGCAGTGTATTTCCCGCCAGCGTAAAGCAAGGTAGGTAGCTGAGCTGCTGTTGAGTTTACGAGTTGATGATGATTTTCTTTTTTTGTGATAGAATGCAGAGATGGATATTCTAAATTTGGAGACCAGTACCTGGATCTTCTTCTCAGCAGTTAGAGGGATGGATTTGTGATGGCTGGGGACCGGGAATCTTGTATCATCAGAAACACCCCCGCGTCTTGGCTAAGTGGTCCTATTGATAGAAGACACGGTGTTGTAGGGGAAGGGCTGTGCCGAAGCTGTCAGCTCTTTCTGGAGCATGGCGTGCCTTCAGCTGCATCAGGATGCGGTTTCTTTTTCATGTCCTTGTCTCCTGCAGAGCCCGCCCTTTGGGTTCTCTTGCCTCCGTGAAGTGTTTCTGGGAGATGGGGACGGGTCTCTGTCCAAGCTCATTGTTTTTATTCCATGTTTCATGGCATAGTGGGCACCCTGTGGTAGTCCCTCTCCTTTGCTGTAACCAACACCTGAGACAGTCAACCTACAGAAAGGAGCAGCTGTAGTTCTCAGTTCTGGGGGTCCCTGTCCATGATGGATTGACGGGGTCTGCGGTGAGGCAAGGCATTATGGGGATCGCACAGTGGGACCCAGTCATGATCTGTCCAGGATGCAGGAGGAGACATGGAGCTTGGATCCCACTGTCCCCTTCAAGGGCAAGTCCCCAGCTCCCTAGTGACAGAAGACCTCCCTGTAGGTCCCATCTCTTAGAGTTTCCACCATGTCATAATAGCACCAAGATGTCAACTAACCCTTTAGCACTGATGGTTGGGGAGGCATTCAAGGCTCAAAGGCTAGCATATTCAATATTTCAGTGCTGCCTGCCGAATCAAGATCTCTGCCATTTTTATATAATTTTCCCATGAAGCAAATATTGTCTTTACGTGATGGGAGGCCTTCAAATCCATGGTAGAGCTAAGCCCCGGGACTTAGGATGATGCACCCTCAGATCAGCTATGCTGTCCTTTCCAGGAAGGAAGCCATTAAAGCTTTTCAAATGACTGATCTGATGAGGTAAATAAATGCAGCAACTGTTGTAGTTAGAGTTTTCCTGCCTGGCCCACAGTCAGGACAAATCTCTCTTACCCGCCAGTCCCACAGTCACTCAGACCCAACCGAGAAAGCACACAGAGACTTATATTGTTTATAAACTGTATGGCCGTGGCAGGCTGCTTGTTATCTACCTTTTCTATCTTAAATTAACCCATTTTCTGTTAGTCTATACTTTGCCACATGGCGTGTGGCTTACCAGTGTCTTTACATGTCGCTTCTCATGGCGGCGGCTGGCGGTGTCTCTCCCCAGCCTTCTACTTCCCAGAATTCTCTACTCTCTTGTCCTGCCTATACTTCCTGCCTGGCCACTGGCCAATCAGAACTTTATTTACATAGAGCGATATCCACAGCAAACTGTTTTCAGCAAAGAGGGCACGAGATTAGTGTGAGCAGACTCTTCAGTGTTACTCTTCTAGATTCCCGAACACTTTTATATAGTCTGGGTTTAAACCAGCAGTAACACCTCCTGAAAAAATACATTTGCATAATCCAAATCTAGTGTTTATACATTATTACAGTTAGTAAAATGCTCAACTTGATATTGCCATAACATTAATAAGAAATTTACTCTTTGTTTGTTTGTTTTGTTTTTTGAGACAGGGTTTCTCTGTAGCCCTGGCTGTCCTGGAACTAACTCTGTAGACCAGGCTGGACTTAAAATCATAGAGACCTGCCTGCCTCTGACTCCCTGAGTGCTGGGACTAAATGTGTGCATCACTATGCCCAGTTACTTACTTTTTTAAGTAGTTCATCTCAATGATTTTTCATGTGGTTTTGGTAGATGTATGTGATTTTTGAATTACAGCATTGATAGCATATATGCTAAAGTTGTAAAGGAGGGGCTAAGTCATGGCTTAGTGGTTAAGGGCACTGGCTGCTCTTGCAGAGGACCCAGGTTCGATTCCCAGCACCTACATGGTGGCTCACAGCCATCTGTAACTCTTTAGCTGACACCCTCTTCTGGCCTCCGAGGGCCCTGCACACACGTGCTGCACAGACACACATTCAGGCTCCCACCTCCCAACCAGCACACACACAGGTAGTAAAAGAGTCAGTGTGGGGTCTGGCTCAGCACCCAGAGTTGACTAAGGCGAGTGCCGTTATTGGAGGCAGAGAAAGTACCCGGAAGGACAGTACTCGACTCTTCTGCTGCTGGAGCCACACAAGCACGCGCCACACCAGCGGGAAGAGACAGGCGGAGGCTGCCGGCCTCAGTGTTGGAAAAGAAGACGGACATTTAGATTGGAAGTGAAATTTTCCCTTCTGAAAATGTGGGGCAACGTTAAACTTACATATTTGGAAATATTGTGTGGGACACATCAACACATTAGTAATCTGACTCTGGTAATTCAAAATCTGATTTCCACTGGAAGAAACTCATTTGTTTTTCTTGTATTTTAATAAAGAAACCCTTCAAAAATAAATGCAATAATAAATAAAATATAAATAAGTAAAATAAAAAACATAAATAATAAATGCAATGGCATTTATTTATGCTGACAGGTCTCGGGTAGCCCAGGCTCACCTTGAACTCACTATGTCGTTAAGGAAGAGGCACTGCTGGCTGCCATCTCTCCTCACCAAGTGCTAGGACGTCAGGAATGTGCCACCACACCTGGCTTTATGCTGGAGATGGAGCCCAGGGCTCCCTCCATGCTAGGCAGGCATTTGACCATCTGAGTTGCATCCCAGCCCTGGGATGCCTTTTAGAATAGAATAAAATTTGAAGAACGAAAGCATTCTCTCTCTCCCTCTCCCTCCCTCTCTCTCTCTCTCTCTCTCTCTCTCCCCCACTCTCTCTCCCTCCCTCCCTCCCTCTCTCCGTGTGTGTGTGTGTGTGTGTGTGTGTGTGTGTGTGTGTGTGTGTTTAAATAGAAGTGAACGAATGCTTGAACTGTAGTCTGACATCCAGTTGGAGAAGAGGAACAGAGTTCAGATATAGTTGAATAGTGTGGTAATGAAGAGAGAGCCAGAGAGCGATTCTAGGGTATGTGGGAGGTGAGCAAATGCACATTCTGCAAAGTATGTGCTATATATAGTGAAGGGTTGGACCGTTTCTTTTCCAGCTAGGTCCAATGACAGTTAATGGCTGTTCCTACAGTTTATAAATTACTTATGAATCTGGCAAGACGATGATATAAAATGCAAGTGGATATCGGTACAAGAAAGTCTATTGCCAAATCCCAATAAATTGTTAGTGCTGGAACCCAAAGAGAGGTGAGAGGCCACCTCACCCAGGGCTGCTGTCCCTTCGGTGAGGATGCTGAAGGCCGGGAGTTGAGCAGAGTTGTAAATGGCTCCTCCTCCCTTCCCTGGCACTAGGAGGCCAGCATTTTGTTTTCCTTGCTTCTTCCTGCCTATAGAAAACTGTATTATCCATGTACTATTGGTGACATCAGAGTCTGGGATGAACCAGAAAGGGAGTTGCTTAGTAAGTTATTAGGAATGTCTTCTAGAAGGTTGACTTTGCTTACCACATTTCTGTTGTTTTTATATGTGTTTTGATTCTCTTTCCCCCAAAGCCTGCTTTCTTACATTTCTATGATGCAAAGAAAAAAAAGTTCATCAACAGTAAAAATATGGGCAATAACTAAGCATGGGGCTGCATTCCTTAATTGTGTTATTCAAGAAACGAGCAGGAGGACCACAAGTTTGAGGCCAGCCTGGGCTTCGCATAATAAGGACTTTAAAAACAAGTGGCCAAATACCCTGCTAGAGGATTGAGTTTCATGAAATAGTTGATATTCAGCCACTCTACAACCGCAAAAATGGTAATTTTATGAGATGCCAGATGTCAGCTCGAGTGAGAGGCATAAGCAGTGTCAGACATTTTCCTGCTTGAAAAGACATTCTGGGTGTTCCGTGTGGCCTTGCCTCTACCCTCGATGCCTCCTCTAAAACATTTCCATGGAACATCTGTACCCCAAAACATGGCTCGTGTTAAAGGCTCTGTATGTATGTGACGCTGTCTGCTGTTCATGTTGTATTTGGCTTCAAGCATGTTGTATTTGCCTTGAAGGAAAGACTCCAGCTAGAATCAGGTGTTGGATTTCTGTCTCATTTTTCAGGCCAACAGAAGCGAGTTGGAAATGGCAGTGCTCAGTGTTGGTCAAGAGCACAGCGGCTTAGTGCATGCGCAGTTGCCAATGCTACGACTCACCCCGAGGTCTGGCGCTCCTGGAGGTGGTCCTTGTTACTGTAATTACCCTTTTAATTTGGATTTGGAGAAGACTTCAGACCTCTTTATCTGCTATTTTTTCTAAATGGAGTCTGTTGAATATTCGCTTTATCTGAACAACTTTTGTGAAAGAAGTAGCATGTTAGCATTTTGGAAATTAAAAAAAGCTTAGGAGACATCTTGAGTGCTTAACATTGGAAGTTATGGAAAAAAACGAGATGTTGTGACCTCCAAATCATATTTCAGGCCCCTGACCAAACAAAACAAACCTCTGACTTTGGGTGTCAAGGGAATTAACAAATGCATGCATGTTCATTTTTCTCAAGAAATTGGAGTAGAGAAACCCACCATGCTTAAGTGATAGATGCGGGCTGAGTTCTCTCCAGTCCTTGGCTCATAAGACCTGAATGCACTGCAGCTGAGTAAACACCATGGGGTCTTCATGGTCAGCAGCTTGGAAGTAAGGTTGCATTTTATTTCAATTAACCAAGGGGTTATTTAGGAAATCACTCCTAGCATTTCCAGGCCCTTTGACCAGTAAGATTTCAAACACTAGGAATTTTTAAAACAGGGTCTCACATTGTAGCCAGGCTATCCTTATGTCCTCTGAGCTCCTGCCTCAGCCTCACAAGTGTTGGGATTATAGGTGTGAGCCACCATGCCTGGGTAGGGCGTTGTAGGTGTTCTCTCTCTCTCTCTCTCTCTCTCTCTCTCTCTCTCTCTCTGGTGATGATGATGGTGATGATGGTAATGATGGTGATGGTGGTAGTGGTTTTGAGATTGGCCAGGAGCTCACTCTATAACTGTAGCCCAGACTTGCCTTGAACTGAGAACCTTCTACTTCAGTTTCCCATGCTTGGATTCCAGGCAGAGCCCACCTCACCCAGTTTTCACTCAAGTTCTTGAAAAAAAAGAATCATCCTATAATGCTTTTACATGAACTGTTGAACTATACGGTCTTTTAGGATAAAAAGCTCCCCAAAGGAATTTCTGTTATCAGAGAGGCAGAATCTATTTTTAGCCATCTTAAATTATTTCTGCAAAAATGCCCTTCCATATTCTGTTCCCTTCAGGAGACACAAGGGCTCAGCTCCCCTCCCCTGTGCTCTGCAGGCCCAGCCAGTGCCCGCTCGCTTCCTCCCGCTTGGCGGTCTCCATGCATCACTTAAGGGCCTCTTCTCTGCCTCTTCCTGTCTTTCCAGGTCCTGGTCCCTGTAGATGGTGAGCTTTCCCCTCCCCCAGGCAGAGATCACTTTCTGAATTCTTGTTTAACTTAGGCCCCTGTAATTAGCAGGAGTATAGCTATACTATAGTAGTTTTCATGTCTTACTCATTTCTGCCTTAAGAAAATTCTTTATTTTTATTTTATGTGCATCGGTGTTTTGCCTGCATTTGTGCCTGTGTGAGAGTGTCGGATCTCTTGGAACTGGAGTTACAGACAGTTGTGAGCCGCCATGTGGGTGCTGGGAATTGAACCCGGGTCCTCTGGAAGAGCAGCCAGTGCTCCCAAACTGCTGAACCATCTCTCCAGCCCCCATTTCTGCATTTTAAATTCAGTATTGAATGGCTGGCACAAAGGAGTTTCTTGGTAAGTGCTTCAAAATTAACTGCCGGTCCAACTCAGCTCCCTTCCTGTGTCAAGGAGTTAGGGCTGGAGGAATTACTGTGGTATGGCATGCTTGGAGAAGGTTCTGGAACTAAGAGTTTGACAGTCTGCTCAGTTTTCCCTGGGGCGTGCTCACAGCCGTCAGCGCTCAGGGGCTGAGAATGTCTCAGCTGGCAGCATTGAGGCCTGAGAAATGAGCCGTGCAGCAGGCTTGAGATTTTGTGTTTCATTTCGGCTTTGCCCTCAGCCTCTCTTGTCAGTGCTGGGTTGCCGGACTGTTGACATTGTACTGTTACTCACTCCTGGGTGAGGCCAGCCACGGCAGATGGTGTGACTAGTTCTCTCTGATGCCGTGTTCCAGGCCTTCCCCTGGGCTTATTTTCCCTAATGATTGAAATTACATGTATAGCCATGAACCCTGACGCTAGTTTGTATGGAAATTAGCAGGTTGCTTGTGGTATTTTCATTTTTGTTGTTTAATTACCTTCCAGAGAACTGCCAGCACAACACAAATGTTCTAGAAATAATAGGGTCGGAGGTGGTCATTAATAGATAGTCTGTGATCTCCAGAGCGGGGGACCACGGGCTTCATGGGAAGACCCCTACTTTACAGGCTTAAGTGTCATGTCTGTATCTCATGTAAAGAAGCGCGCCTGTCAGACGTGAGGCTGGGTTGTTAGAGAACGCTGTTTATTTCTGAATTGCTTATTGTGGGTGCAACTATGTGGTGCTGTGTGTTATCTCAGCTGAAACAATAGCCAACTTACAGCACACACTTATTATCCCCATTTAGCAATTAAAGATAAAGAGACCCAAAGCGACACTCCGAAGCCCTTCACCCAAAAAGTAGCAGCGATGGAGTTGTGTCTCCGGTTGACTCCTCGCCGATGCTACGACACTGTCCACACTGCTTCATTGTTTATAAGTTACAGAGACTGTTTAAACCTGCGTGTCATTTAGTATTTTAAGTTGAGGTCCTAGATTTCGGAATAACACATGTTTCATGCAGACCTGTCTGAGTGTCAGTAAAAGGAAACATGGATTGTTTAAAAAATTGACATCATTTTACATGTTTTTCCAGGACAGAATGTCGAGATGGTTTAGTGAAGTGCTTCCTAATTATGATCTTGAGTTTGTGTGGGTGTGGCATCATCATTAGGAACAGGCAAGGTCTTTTATGAGCTTTATAATATGGTAACATTCACTTGGGAAAGTGAGACAGAGAAACCACATTAAGATGAACATGACTTTGGAGATAATCGGTGGTAATACTGTGTATTGAAGGAAGACCAGGGCCAGAAAGAAGGTCCTGTTGTGAGGTACCAGGTATAGGTATCCCCCTTTTGATGAGGCAACCTCCCCACAAAGTCAGAACTACCCTCAACTGACAGTGCCTGTGGTCCACCTACCTGTCAGAACCAAGCATGAGGCACCGAGCCCAGATCCCCAGCACCATGCAATGAAAGGGTAAGAACCACTGCCTGGGAGGCCACCTTGGGTGATGTCCTGAGCTCCCCACCAGCCAGCTTAGCTGAACAGATGAGTTCCAGATTTAATGAAAGGTCTTATCTCAAAAAGTACCAGTAGAAATGGATGGAGGAAGACACCAGTGTTGACCTTCGATCTCTAGTTCAGTTGAGGCTGGGTGGTGGTGGTGGTGGTGCACGCCTTTAATCCCCGAACTGGGGAGACAGAGGCAGGTGGATCTCTTGAGTTCCAGGCCAGCCTGATCTCCAGGACAGCCAGGGCCACACAGAGAAACCCTGTCTTGGGGAGAAAAAAAAAAAAAAGAGAGAAGTCGAATGATGCCATGGAAGGCTGGGCTATGTGTGGTTGGCATTAGTGCCTTTGTCCTATCCATTCTTCATAGTCTTTAGGTTAAACCAGATATGGCTCATGCCTATTACCATAGTGACTGTGATCACCAATTCCCATGGTTTAGTGTCTGGGCTGGGCATTCATATTCATTTTTTGGTGAATAGCCCAGTTCTGTTGGTACCTTCCCCAAGCTCAACCACTGGGCTTTCCCATTGTCTGTTGACACTGTTCTTCGGTAAGTCTAAGTATCTCCTACTTACCTGGGTCTCTGCTTTTGTCTCTGCTGTCTTGCACAGAAGCCTCACTCACGCATGGTATCCTTTCTCCTTGGCTTGGGCCTTTGTGTCATTTTGAAATCCAGCTCACTTTTTTTCACTGGTTTATTTAATTGTAGTTAACTGTTACAGCGTCTGTTATGAACCAGGTGTCCATTCATCTGGGAGATGCCCTGAAAGAAGAAGTTAGAAACAAGGCAAAGAGGCCAGGAAGCGAAGAGCCTGGGTCCCAGGACATGAAAGGAAGAGGCTGGAGGATCCAGCCCTGCTACAGGGGGCAGCCATTTAAGCTCTGTAATTTGAAGAAACTTTTACTAGATAATTAGCATGTAACTCATAATTAGCCCTTAGGTAGAGGCAGAGCTGAATGGAAGAGAGCTGGGAAGTCTTTTAGACCCTTCAAGTTGGCTGTTTGGGGTAGAGGCATCATTTTAACACCTCTTTCAGAGGCTTATGGATGGAAATGAAGTCATTAGCAGCAGCAGTAGTAATACCGAGCAGAGCAGTCATAGTAATACTGAACACTCACTGCAGTGGGCAAGGTGTCCAAGCACTTTGTCTACACCCTCTCATTTACTAGGCGGCCCCCTGTGCGGTGCCACCAGGAGAGGAAGCCCGCAAAGTCAACTTGCCTGTTCAGCAAACAATTGTGTCCAGGCTTTGAACTCTTTTTTTTTTTTTTTTACAAAGAAATAAATCTACAGCTGTAGATTTGGGTTGTTATGCGTTTGTTGTTGCGGTTTTGAGACAGTGTTTCACTATGTAGCTCAGGCTGGCCTGGAACTTACAATGGCCAGACAAGGGTGGTTTGGAACTCCGAGATCTCCACCAGCTCTGTCTTTTGAATGGCAGGATGAAAGGCGTGTGCCACCATGCCTGACTGATCGTTGAATGTTTTTAAAATAAAAATTATAGAGAGTCTTCTCAGAGTGGAGGATCCCCAAACCTGTGAGTGCCCCAGACCTTTGTGAAATGGAGTAGGGTTTGCACACAACTTCTGCATACCCTCCTGCGCTTTGTTTATTTGAGATCGGCCCTTAGGCAGGACTTAGAGCCGTGAGCCTTCTGGTGACGGATGCCCTTAAAGCTTCTGCTTGTGGATCAAAACATCTTCAGGGGATCTAGAGAAATATTGTTTGAGCCCCAGATGATGGCCCTGGCTTCGTGTTGTCTTTTTTACCAGTTCTTTTTAAAAGTTGGTTATCTTCTACCCTCACTCATTTTTTTATTAAGTTTGTCAGATACCATTTTATTAGTCATTACAAGATGTTAAACATATACCATTTTCTAATTTTTATTGTGATTTGCAGCATCTCTATTTTACTTGATTTTGAGACAGTCTCATGTAGCCCACACCAGACTTCAGTTCACTGGGTAGCTGAGGGTGGCCTTGAACTGCTGATTCTCCTGTCTCCCCTTTCTCAGTGCTGGGGTTACAGGTGTGGATTGCTATACCTTCAGTCTTTCCTTTAACTTTTTTGGTTAGGATAAAAAGTAATGGGTCTGTCTCACAGTGGCATTTTCTTGTATAGATGTATCCTTATATAATAAATGATTATGCTTATTAATGTCCGTATGCGTAGGGAATGTGGGTGTTTCTGGGTCTGGATGGTTTTCCCTTTTCCTCATTCTTACTCAGATCTTGTCCCCTCGCTGAAGTGTTGTGGTCCATCAGGACCTTTTCCCTCTGGAACGGTGTTTGTATGTTGTCTATCCCAGAGCCCGTGTCAGGATGAAAACACCTGTGTGTGGTTTTTTGTTTGTTTGTTTTTTCTCCTGCCTCTTTCTGTTGCCTCCTCCCTTCTTAACACTTCCACTCAGCTCTGGACTCGCTGACTGGCTGGAGGTTGGGCACTGAGACTCTGCCAGTGTCTGTATAAGCTGCCATGGAGGCGAGTGAATGCCCGTGGGCTTCTGTTGTTCGGGGGTTTTTATCGTGCGCTTGTGCATGAAGGACTTTTAAAGAGCCCAGTCCTCCAGTGCTTTTCTGTACCGAGAAGGAAGCCGAGGGAGGCCCAGGAGAATAAGTGACCTGCTTAAGGCCCACGGACCCAGAACTGAGCCAAGTCCCCTGACTTGCTTACACTAAAAATTCAAGGGCAATAGAAGTAAGGTGTTCTAGATAGTCTGGAGGCAGATTCTTGCCGCTGTCCCCGATCCTGTTCAGGGCCTGGTCAGTGTCTGCATGATGGAGCTGGCTGCAGATGGGGTGGATCAGGTTTAATTCAGATTCTCAGTGCCGGATAGTGTTCGTGGGGACACACCCTTGGAAAACCAGGCAAGCCCTTGTAAGGGCTGTCTGTGAACAGGGCTTGGGTTGCTTGTGTGGCCCCTCACTCAGCACAGGCAGTAAAGGGCATTGAATGCCTCCCAGACGTGAATGCCTCCCAGACGACACAAGGCATGTTTGGACTGCTCTGCCATCCAGAGTGTGAGAGCTTGGGAGGTTTTTGGTCAGTTGGTACACTTGGTGCTAAAACAGAGCCTGTCCTCTGGGCCTTCCCAGGGCCGCTGCTTCACCTTCTATCTTCTGTTCCTAAATTTAAGAGCATTTGCTAAATTCACTCAGTAACAGTGATAAACTTGTCATACTTAACGTAAACATTGCTTTTTGAAAGAATAACTTTTTTCAAACCAAGAATGTAGAGTTGATGCATAACGTCACATTTTTGCAAAAACAGTGGCCTGTTTAATGGAAGACAGCTGGTCTTTGGGTCAGCTTGCCATTGGCTCTAATGTAATACGTTGTTTTGGCTGAAGTACATGAAGATGCAGCCCCCAATGGATGTGAGGATGGATGATCTCAGCTGCCTTGGCTTCGGGTGATGTAGGGGATTGAACCCAGGGCCTCACATGTGGTAGGCAAGAGCCCTGCAACTCAGCCACATCTGCTAGGCTGTGAGGTTGGAAACAAACGAACTTGTGCACTGGGAAATGTTCCTCGGGGATCTTCTGACCACATTTGGAGGGACACTTAGGAAGTAACCCCTAGCCTCTGTGTTCTCATTCAGTCTGCTGTAGGGGGGAGAAGCCCTACATTTCCCAGAGGTTGACGTGGAAGTGGGAGGTGTGCATTCTGGGATTTCAGAGTCAGGGTTTCTGGTGGCTGCATGCTGAGAGTGGCCTGTAAAAGGACACTAAGAGGAAAGACAAAATATGGACTTTCTTTTTTCCTTTCCTTTCTCAATTTTTTTCTTGCCTTTTAAAAGATTCATTTATTTATTGAAACAGGTTTTTACTATGTAGGTCTGGCTTTCTTGGAACTCATTAAATAGTTTAGGCTGGCCTTGAACTCACTGTGTTCCACCTGCTTCTGCTATCAAGTTCTGGGATTAAAGACATGTACCACCACAGCTGACGTGATACATTTTTGTTGTTGTTGTTGTTGTTGTTGTTGTTGTGTGTGTGTGTGTGTGTGTGTGTGTGTGTGACGTGAGTGAGTCTGTGTGTACCACATAAGTGCAAAAGCCCATGAAGGCCAGAATAGGTTGTCAGATTTCCTGGAACTAGAGTGTGAGATGCCGTTTGGGTGCTGGGAACCAAACCTAAGTCCTCTGCAAGAAGAGCAAGTACCCAAACTCTCAGCCATCTCTCCAGCTCCCTTCTTGGCTTTCTGAGGCAAGATCTCCTATAGTCTATGGGAAATAACATTGTAAAGAAAAACAAAACATGGTCTTATTTATTAATTTCATATATAGGCTTTTGGAGATAGCATCTCCTATAGACCATGGAAAGTAATATAAAGGCAAAATACAATTTTCTTTGCCTCCTTCCATAGCTCTTACAGATGATGAAACTAAAGGCCAGAAGGATGGTATTCCATGTCTTTTAGAGTAGACTACATTTCAGAGGTGGGTTCTTCCCCAGTCCACATGGCCCTGCACTATTACATTCACGGTGGTGGTGGTGGTGGTGGTGGTGGTGGAGGAGGAGGAGGAGGAGGAGGAGGAGAAGGAGGAGGAGGTTGGTGGTGGTGTGGTGATGGTGGAGGTGGTGGTGATGGTGGTAATGATGGTGGTAATGATGGTGGTGGTTGGTGTGGTGATGGTGGTGGAGGTGGTGGTGGTGGTGATGGTGGTGATGGTGGTGGTGGTTGGTGTGGTGATGGGGATGATACTGACTCAGCAGGCTTACATTGGAAGGCTTGGGGGACTTTAGCGGTGGAATGCAGTGGTGAACGCAGCTTTGTTTTTGTACCTATTTAAATGTCTTTAGGTAAGTCCAACTACACAGTACCCTGTGGAACGAGGTGAAGAGAAGGAACAATATCTTAAAGGAAGTATGTTTGGTGGAAGAGGAATTTAGAGTTTAGGAAAAGGCTTGAGAGAAAATGACGCTGATTTTCATCAGCAAGAGAGTATGATGTCACATAATATGTGACTTGACGTTTATTCAGGTTTGGTTTTAAAAGGTGTTTCCATTTGTTGCACTTATGGAAAAATATTAATGCCTAAGTAGATGATAACTGGACGTGGTTTCCGGGCCTGGGCAAACTCTTGTAATGGTTCTGGAGATCACTGCAAGGTTGGCGCACTGAGCGTTCTGTATTGGTGCCCTATTGGCTGGTGACTTGAACTTTGTTCCCAGTTGGGAGCTGCAGAAAAGTGCACGTTAAAGACTGAGTAGAATTAAAATGCCTTCCCAAAAGGGAGCCTGAGTAAGAAGATACAAACCGAAACAACTTGAATGAAAATCCATGAAGCCCAGCCTAGTCCAGGCTGCAGGAACTAAGTGTCAGTCAGTGAGGATAAAGTATTGCTAGTTACTAAAGGTTTTTTTAAAATTTATATTTATTATTATTGTGTATATATGTGTACTTGATGGGAGAATACACGTGCAAGTCAAGGACAACTTTGTGGAATTGGTTCTTCCCTTCCATCTTTACATGGGTTCCGGGGATTGAACTCAGGTCACCAGGCTTTTGTGGCAAGTGCCTTTACCCACAGAGCCATCTTGCCAGCCCTGTAGGGTTTTTGTTTTTTTGTTGTTGTTTGTTTGTTTGTTTTTACAGAAGCTCAGAATCCTATAATAGAAATCCGTGTGTGCACGCATGTCTAATTGTAAATACTGAAGCAGTACAGCCTTCACGTTTCCTCTTGCAGGATGTGGGATGGCTCTGGAGACGCTTCTTTTCCCCAAAGATTCTCCTTTTCTTTTCTCAGTATCAGCTTGATGAGGTGGATGACTTCTTGCATGTGGGAGGTAGGAGTGTGGGGAAGAGTTGTTCTTCCTTAGCTGCCCAGAGGGGTTTGGCTGCTCAAGTGTGCTTGTTCCTCGGTGAGGGGTCTGTCAGAAGCCAAGGAGGAGGCGATAGGAATTTCCATGCTTAGGCATGTGGTTTGAATCAGCTGGGACTGCCTCCCGCCTCCCTCTGCCCTTCCGGCCTCTGCCCTCCAGCTCCACTGGGTGATCGCACACAGCGAGAGGAAGCGTGGTTGCTGTAGGCGCTCACCCTTGATCCGTGAGCTTTAGATGAGAACTTTTACTCCTTTTTCGGTTTTGTTTGTTTTTGGAGATGAGGTCCATGTGTAGCCCAGGCTGGCCTTGAACTCACATTCCTCTTGCCTCAGCCTCTGGAGGCTTGGAAGTATATGTGTGCACTATCATCCCGACCCTGACTTTCTGCTCTTCTGTGAGAACAGTAAGGAGTCCATCCCAGCCGTGGCTGTGGACTCTCTTGGGATTCTTCTCCCTCCTCCTGCCTGCTGTGACCCCTCCCCCTTAGCTCCCATTGATCTCTCCATATTAGCTCCCACAGGGCAGCCTGAGCTCTGCCAGAGAACCTTTGCAATTCTCCATCTCAGAAGATAGTGTGATCCCCAGTGGGGCTTTGTGTACCCAGATCTGGTCAGCATATATTCATGTCATTCTTGCTGATAAAAGGCTACCGAGAAGTAGCTTTATGGACTCCCTAGGACTGCCAATACCATGACAAAGACTTTGCCTGCAGCCTGCTTTTTACTGAATCCTTACAGCTGTCAGGGGCCGAGCATTGGAAGAGTCCATACTGAAGCATCTGAGAGTCCACATCTCAGTTTTGTCCACTTGTCAAAACCTCACTTAAGTTTGACCTCCATCAAATGTGCCTGAAGCATTTCAGCCCCGTGCCGAGTGCTGTGGGTCTCTTCTTCATTGCTACTCGGTCACATTTGTTTTTTGTTGGGCAAAGCAGGTCATAGAGACTTTATGACCATTTAGTTTTTGTATTCACTGTCTATAAACATAGAGCCCTTGTTCCAGATGGCATGGATTATGGTAGGTAAAGTTCAAAGTAAGAGGAATAAGAAACACTGAATTCCTTCTCTCAAGAAACACTCTTCCGGGGCCCCGACAGGTATAAAAACTGAGTGTTTTGCTAGTTGCAAGATGTGATGAATGGCCCAAATATGGTGGAAATTTGTAAAATATAAGGAAGTCCAAGACAGTCACTGAAGAATGCAACGTTTTGCCTACAAGTTCGAGGATGCACAGATGCACAGGACTTGACGGGGGGGTGGCGCAAAAGTGGGCCTCCTTTAAGAAGATTGGATTTTCATTGTGCAGTGTATGGGATGAGTGGAGATTGACTTGGAATCTGTAACACTGGTTTAAACTCTGGCTCTGCTATCTAGTTGAGTTTTGGTTTTCCTGTCTGTGGAAAGGGGCCGAAAACATGTGCCTCACAGGGTTAGGAAGTGGGAAGGGTGTCTTAAGTGCAGTGTCTGGTGCTTGGCTGTGGCTGTTCCTTCCTTGGTGGTGGTAGGAGGGCTGTAATGGTAACTCTGGGGGTGGATGGTGTGGCAGCCTCAGGGATCCTGTCAGCTTTTGCTAGTGCGTGCTCAGTTCTGAGCTCAGCAGGTAATGGTCTGTGGCTGTCTGTTGGTTGTTTAAGGGAAATGCTACCTCTTTCTGCTTCTTTGGTTGGTTAAAAAAGACATGCTAGAACTTAGATTGTTGCAAAATATTTGTTCATACTGTGTGAAGACGTGTTACCATAATTGGTTTAAAAAAGAGCTGAATGGCCAATAGCTAGGCAGGAGAGAATAGGTGGGACTTCCGTGGAGAAAGAGGAAGTAGGGATGAATCCAGGCACTGTGTGAGAGACTGAAGAAGTTGGACATATGGTACAGAGGAGAGGTGAGGGAGCCATGTCACAGAACGTAGGTCAACAGAAACAGGTTAATTTAAGTATAAGAGCTAGTTGGGGAAAAGCCTAAGCTAGGGCCAAGCTTTCATAATTAATAACAAGTTTCCATGTCATTATTTATGAGCTGGAGACCCAAAGGAAAGTCCTCCGAAAGATGTGTCAGCTGTTAAGAGCGCTGGCCGCTCTTGGAGAGAACTGGGCTTCACTTCCCACACCCACATGGCAGCTCACAATCACCTGTAACTCCAGTTTCAAGGGATCCAACACCCCCTCTGGCTTCTTAGGGAACCAGGTACACACATGATGCACATACATATATACAGGCAAATACTCATTAAAAAAATCCTTCTTAAAAAGTGGTGGGGAGGTGGGGCAGGGGAGATTCATTTGTTCTTCTGTGAGTGTTCTGGCGATAGCTTCTTTCAGCTCTGAGCTGATTTCCCACCCTGGTGCTGGAGTAGTAGATACATCGTAAGACACCTTTATTTCTGGTTTACCCTCCACGGTGACTGAGGCGTCACCAGTGTCTCTGTCCAAATACGTCTGGTTTTACCGTGATCTTCAGGTGTCTGGGAATATGTCGGTCACAGTGTCTGATGAATTAGTGTGTGGTTCAAGTGGGCAGGAAGTTGGACTGGGAAGGACCCCAGGAGCAGCTGCCAAGCCTCATTCCCTTACCTTGTGGTCGCAGCTGCCACATTGTGCTAACCTTGCTCCTGGTCACCACTGACATTAGGCACAGTTGTGGCAAAAGGGTTTGTTTTTTTTTTTTTTTTTTTTTTTTATGTGTGGAGCTCTGATTCCAGGAAGATAGGTGGTTTGATCCTGTCCGTGTAGACAGGGAATCAAGACTTGGATTTTTCTCCAGTTCACATGGCCAGGGTAGTTCTTATGTTGGCTAGTGTTAATTGTCAAATACTCCCCTGCCTGCCTTTCACTGTCACCCCTTGGGTAATAATCTGTTGGATAATAGTTATTCTGATAAACCACTTTGGCAGTGGGAGCGTTTAATGGTAGCTCCTTGGGCCAGTGCCTGAGCCTTATGCTAATTCTGGTCTTTTGTTCCTCCTGGGTCAGCTAACTTTCTCACAGGTTTTCTCTCCTCAGAATATAAGAAGTACAGTAAGGGTCCCCCGCTGAGCTGGATCATCTTTTGGGTTTTGATTTCCCTGTGATCCTTCCCTGTAATCATGTTATCAGAGGCTGTCAGAAATAGTCCCCGCCATAGATCCCCTAACTTTTAATCAGTTAATCTGAGCACTGCAGGGGAACTGGATGCCATATCATTCAATGAGCATCTGGGTTGCTGACCCGGCCCTTAGTGCCTTGTGTAATAACCTGCTCGAAGTTGGAACCTGTGATGTCACGTGTATTTCAGCAACCATGTTTTGAGAGCTGATGGGGTATTTATAGAGTTCCTGTCTGTAGAGAAGTTTTCCCAGTGTTCTCCTGCATCCCCCGTGGTTATTCATGCACATCAGCCTGGTAATCATGAAAAGAATAAAACCGCCTCTGTGAGTTTAGGTGGCAGTGGAGGGCGAGGGCACTGTGGGAACATTCCTGCAATCCAAGCAGGCAGCCTGCGAAGACAAGGCTTGTTTTCCATTAGCTGATCGAGACAAGAAAGCCAGCATTTAAACTCAGCCGGCGGTAGCACGCTTTGAAAATGCAGTGCAGCCTCGAGGGTCTGCCTCCCTGAGCACACTGACACATGTGTGTGAAAACCCTTTCACCAGCTTGCTTTCCCAGCCAGATGGATGCTTCTGAGATGTGCAGCTAACGTTGCAAGGTAGAAAGTTGTCCCTTCTGCTACTTCGAGTGTTGATTCTGAAGGTCTTTTATTTGAAAGCAGACCAAGACAGACATGAAACCCTTCAGCACGTCTAGAAGGACAGGGCTTATAGCTGTAACTAATAAAATACCGTTGCTCTGTCAGGTTCTCTGCACACTGTACTTCCCCTCCCTGCCCCCCCCCCCCCGAAAGTTTGCACCAAATAGCAAACGATTTGAATGGTTGCCCAGACTGGTAATGTGGGCTAGAGCCTTGGCTGGAAGACAGTTCTATACTCAGAGGCCTTGTTCTGCTAGAGGGATGGGAAGCTAAGTTCATAGTCGCTGGGTGGGGGAAACAGGACTCTTCCCAATACACCTGCTCACTGGTTGTTTCTGGGTCTTTCCACACAGTGCTGGAGCATGCAGTGGCAGGTCCAGGGTGTGTAAAGGTCCCGTGCTTGGATGTGTCTTCAGGATGGCTTAGTCCAAGAAGCATTCGGCAAACTAAAACTGTGAAGCCGCTCTCCAGTCCCAGGACCTCTCGGCTCCTGGTGGTTCTCCTTTTCCAGTCCGTTCTTCCTGCGTCTTTGGACTTCTTTCCTTGGTACCTTCATGGTCAGACTCAGCATCTCTCTCTCCTCTAATCCCTAGTCATTTGTCTTCTGTGCCTCTGATCCCAGCTGACACCCTTCCAGGGAGGACTTGGCGGTGTGAACATCCATCCCCTAACCCTGAAACCTTCGCACTTTATTGATCATAAAACACTTGGATGTCATTCTCTCTCCTTTGATCTCACTGACTTCTCTTCGGAGGAATCAGTCATTCAGTCTCTAGGATTCCTGGCGCATCCCCGGCACCTATTTGCGGAGTTTTCTTGCTGTAGATTCTTTCACAAGCAGAGAAATGCCAGCAGTCGGCCACTGGCCGTGTAGGATGATCACATTCAGTGTAAATGAGAAGAAGGGCATGCCACACGGCCCTGGGGCCATCTAGATTGCTATACCATTACCGATTTCTGTCCCCTCCACAGAAACTTCGCTGTATTCTCTTCTGAGTTGAGGAAATAATATTCTTGATTATGTCCCATCCTGATGCAGTCTCAGGTTGACAGAGATGGCCCACAACCCCAGCTGCCTGGGACAGACACACTCGGTATGTCTCCCAGGACTGGTCACCATGGTGAGTCTTCTATTCCTGGGAGCAGGTTTAGTTCTAAAGCAGCCCAGTTAAAAGTGGAGATTATCTTGGATAGACTTGATGTGCCCAGGCTGTCCTTGATAAGGGACCGGACTCTTCCTGATGAATGTGACCCCAAGTGAGAGAAGCACTCCTAGACTTTCCGTTGCTGGCTGTGAGGTGGGGGGTAAGTAGGCGGCTGGGAACTGTGACCTTTGAAGCTAAGCTACCCTCCGATAGGGAAAGGCAAATGTAGTCTCATAGTTTCAAGGACTTGAATCTGCCAACTACCTGAACACACTTGTTTTGTAGACTTTGTCCTGGAGCCTGTGGGTAAAAGCTCAGCCCTGCTTGGCCAGCATGTGGAGCCAGCCTTGTGGGTCTCCTGAGCAGGGCCCCCAGCCCTGTAATCGCTGGACTCATAACCTATGAAACTAGGAAAGCTAAAGGTGAGTGCATTCCAAGCTTCTAAGTCTCTAATAATGCGCTCCATGGCAGAAGAAATGAATACACCCCCCCCCCAATCTGTGTGAACAACCTCTGTTCCATTCTGGTAGTGTTTCACGGGGACCTGTGGCTAAGCCATCACGACACTCTTCATCAGGGGCTTGTGAATTGGGGCTGTAATCATTGAGTGCTATTTGTGGAATAAGGTCAGATGGTCATTTGTGTGTTCATTTCCTAAGAGTATATTTATTACACTGTGAGAGATTTTGAGTCTGGTCCTTGGGTTTTCAGGTGCATGTCAAAGAAGACTAGGTCAGCTTTGCTTAAGGAACCGACTCTGGGAGGAGAAAGTGACCAGGTTGTGACTGGAGACTGACCAGCCCTGGGACTTTTGCCCCTGACTGTTTTAGAGTTGGCCTCACTTATTTTCTCCTGTCTCTGAGAGATTGCCAGTCTGAGTTCATTACCGTAACCAGCCCTCCCCACCCCCTCATAGAAAGGGACAGAAATAAATGGTGTCTTTGAAAAAGGAAGTGCTAATTTATGTCCGGTGATAGAAATGGTGGCCCGGGGAAGGAAGTGTCCTATCCATGCTTTATCATTTGCTGATGAATGCATTTGGGGAGTGGAGCATAGGAACTAAGCCCCAGGATGTGCTGGGGAGTGGATTCATGAACCTGAGGAGTAGAATGGTGTGTGAAAGTTGAGGGGAAGATTTCCGGCTGACCCCAGCTTTTTAGTTCTCCTGATGGCGAGTTCACCCCTACTTTTGGAAACGTGTCTAAAAGGCATAGTCTATCATAAATCAGGGCAGGAAGGACCAACATGATCCCAGTGAGGGATTGGATAGCAGGTGTGTGGCTAGAGACCTGGAAGTCTTAAATGGAGTTGGGGTCCCACTGGGAAGCCTGAGGGGTCTGCAATGATGGATGCCCTGTGTTATGCGCATTGGCGTTCCTAGGTGACTATGATGGGGAGGTTGGGACAGCTGCGGCCTCGGCCCCACACCGCTGTGCCTGTTAGCATGCCCCTTCCCCTCACCCTTCCTCCTCCAGCCTTATAAAATGTGCAGGCATTCCCGGAATGCACACATGGATCCTGTCATTCCCAAACGTGGGACTTTTCTCCGGTCAGCACTTTGGGGATTTGTGTGGTTCTTACAGGCGTTAGTCACCCAGACTCCAGCAGAACGGCTGTGATCTATCTCTGGAAATGGCTTTTTGTTGTTAATTCTTGGCTTCCAGTTAGATTGGACCTCTTCTTGAGCTGTTTTGTTTGTTTGTTTGTTTTATTTTTTGTTTTTTTGAGACAGGGTTTCTGGCTATCCTGGAACAAGCTAGCCTCTAACTCGCAGAGATCCACTTGCCCCTGCATCTTGAGTGCTGTGATTATAGGCATGCGCCTTACTGCCCAGCATGGACCTCTTGAGTTGAAACAGACTTTTTGAAAGACACTGTGTTTGTAAGGAAAGTTTTGCTTCCCCTGGCTTGCTTTTTTGGGTCATCACACTGGGTGGTTATTTGCCCGTGGGCTGTTTTATGAGTGCGCCCCCTCTTGATCTGGGGTTGGAAGCCATTGTTGTGGTGCAGTACCTTTGGGTGGTGGTTCTGCCTCCCAGCAGTGTCTTTTCTAACTGGTGCCTGAAAAATCTAATTTTGGATGGAATGAAGTTGAAATGCTAGCCCTAGACAAAACAGCTGGGCCTCAGGAAAGGTGACTGTCCACCCATTTAGTGGAAGGTAGAGCATAAAGACAGTGGGACTAGTGTGGTGTTTTACAGGCCCCTTGTAGAAGGCTTTCCCAGCAATCCATCTGAGCTCTTTCTTACCCAGTCTGTGTGTGATGAAGGGTGAGCCACAGTTGATTCTGCCAATGCTCTGCCTCTGTTTCCCTGTTCTGTGGAAGAAGCCAGTCTCATCTGAGAGACGAGAACTACCACATTGGAGGCAGGCTTAGGTGAGGTCTAGTTGGAGAAGGTTAGGAGGAGGCAGCGCCTGCAAATGCTTGGCTTTCCAGGTGCAGAAATAAACTGGCTGGGAGGTTGATGGCCGTGTTATCGAAGAGCAAGGTAGGAAACGTTTGGCAAAAAAAAAAAAAAAAAAAAAAAAAAAAAGTATGGTGGGGAGCAATGTTTGAGGTGTTACATCTGGCCACAGAGGGGAAAGCCAGCTTGGTAGGGAGGACTGAAGAAGCCACCCATGGGGGAAGGTCTGAAAGGGGCCAAATGTGGACTCTGTTTTTCTCCACTTATGTAGACCTATATAGTTTTGTGCAGATTTTATATCAGATGCACCCCCCACCCCAAGATCTGGAAACACATAATTTATTCCTTTCCTGAAAATCCTTTAAAAGAAAAAGTTACATAGAAGTAGCCCTTAGGGCCTACAGAGATGGCTCAGCCATTCAAGGCTCAAAACCCAAAGTAAAAGATGTAGCACTTGGAATGGGGGCCATCGCTCAGAGCTTTCTAGGGTGCCCCCGGGGCTGGCATTTACCACTGATCCACCTGGCTCTGTGACCTGGGAGCAGGCCCTGGACACCCTTTTTTCAGCCCTAGCTCTAGCTGGGCTTCAAGGAGAAACCAACACTGTTTTCTTCCCAACTTCCCCCTTCTCTCTGGCTCGTTCTGCTGTATGTGTGGAACAGTTTCCCTGGGAATTTTCTTGGCTCCAGCCTTTGGATTTCATGGTATAGATGACAAGCAGACTTGCAAATGTTGTCCGAATCATCCTGTAAGAATGTGACCCTCACTGGTAATGAGAAGCTTGGGACGTTCTTTTATTTTTATTTTTTTGAAAGTCAGCCCAGCAATGCCTTGTCTTGAAAGGGTTCCGTGTGGACTTCATAGTTGTGGTTTGGGTCAGGAATTCACATCCCCCTGCTTTCCCTTTCGCTTGGGAACTGAGCACAGTTCTCATCCTCACGCCTGTCTCTTAGAAGGAGAATCTGAGACCGACTCACTTCTCTCTGCATTGTAGTTGCTAAGGGCAGGTGTTTACAGAAATGATCAGGTAGAGTACTTGGGGGAAACTGGGCAGTTTGTGAGGTCAGGATTTCTTCAGGTACTGGGAGGTGGCTTAGTCACATTTTGCAAGAGAATCTGCATTTTCTCTTCAGCCAGGTGGCATCTGTACTCCGGAAACAGAACCCTCAAACAAAAACTCCCTAAAATGAGAAGGCTCCTTTCCTCTTCCCCCATGGACGTGTTTTCATGGGGGAGGAGAGCCAGCAAAGGGGTATTCCGTCGACGCTTGCTAGGAGTAAGCTCTCCATTCATATTGTCCTGTGGGTACGTCTGTGCTTGGTTTGAAGTTGTGTGTCTGTCCTCTAAGGACGTAAGTCGGTCGTTTCTGCCTTCTCTCGTCACACCTCTGCCAGAGAGACTCTGGGGTTTCGCTGAATATATAGCCTGAAGTATACAGCCGGCACTTGACTCCATTGGAGTTAACTGCTTAATTAGTATTCAGAAATACTTGGGTACGTGTACATGTTTCTACATATGGTAGGTAGGCTGGTGGATTTACTTGAAGTCTGAGTAATTCCGTGAGGTACGAAGTCACAAAGCATCCCTCATTTTCAACTTGTGGACTGACACAGGGTCCCCCACTGCTGCTGTGTGCTCCACACTACAGGTGCGGTTTTCTTTCTTACCAGCAGATCCTTGGCACTTAGCAATGGCATGTGCAAGTGTTAGGGCTCCGTAAGTGATGGCACCTCTGTGGCTGTTGGCCTAGCATCCAGCTGCTCCCCTCACAGGTTGGGAGTGCTCTGCATTTTCACTCAGTGTTTGGCATGGTGTCTAGCACAAATTACTCAGCAGTGAAAATAGTGCAAATGAATAAAGCCGTCGATAAAGAGTCACTCCGATCCCTGACAACAGATAACCAACTCACTTTTGGGAAAGACTGCAGACACAGGAAACGTAGAAAGGACAATTGTGAAGAGAGAGGGTGAGACATTCTCTCCCCTTCCTCCCAACTCCTCCTTCCCCTCCTCCCTGCCCCTCTTCTTCCTCTCTTCTCCTCCTCTCCCTTCCCCCTCCCCCTTTCCTTCTTCTCTCCTCTCTCTCCACCATGCCTGGGATCTAACCAGACAACTTTAAATTAATTGATAATTATTAGAAGAGAAGAAGCAGAAATGAAAGGTTCAGGTGGAGAAACACTCTCAAGCGTGCTCTCTCTCCCTCTCTTCTCTCTCTCTCTCTCCCTCTCTTCTCTTCTCTCTCTCTCTCTCTCTCTCTCTCTCTCTCTCTCTCTCTCTCTCTCTCAGTCTCTCTCTCCCGTGTAGTTTCTCAGGATGACTAATAGACTCTTCAGCTACCGTCTCTTGTACAGTCGCTGCTGTCTTGATCTGGCAGGCGGGACTGTGCTTCCCTGGAGTTTCTCCTATGTTACCATCCCTCACGTGACAGCTGCAGACCTAGGCATCTCTTATTTCCAGACAAAACCTTAGAATTGGAGCTAGGACCCGCCCGAGACTTTACTTACAAGGATCCTTTGGCTAAATTAAATCACATGACCTTACAGCTGGATCACTATGATTTACTGTGCACAAACTGAGGTTATGGTAAGATTTTTTTTTTTGTACCCAAAAATCTCCAGCACACTGTCTGCATACATAAATTATATCACAAATAAAAATTATCTGTAAGAGGAAGAAACCCTTCTTGACCTTAAAAGTAGAAATTACCTTGCTTTCATAATTTTAATTTGTTTTAATTATAACAAAACATCACCTAGGCAACACTCTCTCGTGCTTCCGCCCACTATTGATAAGGATCTGGGGGCATAGGCTACTCTGCTAACCACATCTGATGCTCAGCTGTTTGGTTTTAAAAGTAAAGTAAGGGATTTCACTTGGAATGTGGAGAATAGAGTCCATCTGGGCGCATCAAGCGTGTTAATTTCAAGACTCTGGAATGGATTAAAATAGAAGCAAGAGTGAGGGTGGGAATGGGAATGGTTTCCGGCCTCGGAGCTGGTGATGCTGGTAGACACAGATTCTGCAAATAGCAATGCATCCTCCTTGTCTCTCCAGCTTGGCCATGGAGCTTCCTCTCTGAAGGTGGATCTTCTTCATGCCGGAGTCCTCAGCCTCTCTCCTACCTACCTTCCTTTTGTTCACTCTCCTCTTCTCCGGGTGGTTTTCCTGTATTGTCTAACCCAAGAGCTCTGCTGATTAGTTTCTCCTGCAGTTTCTGACAGCCAGCATCTCGCAACTAATTCATCTCAGATTTTAGAACTGGTGTTGTCCCCCACTCCCGCCTCACTTGGGGAAAGCAAACTCTTCTTTCCTGAGGACCATTAAGTGCAGCCCGGCCAAGGGCTGCCAGAGCAAGGACAGGAAGCAAGTAGGAAAAAAAGCTGGGGTTCCAGCCCAGGTCTGTCAAAAAAGTGTGTGTCAACACCTGGTTCTGAACAGCTCTCTAAACTGTGTTCCGGGTCCACGGTGTACTTAAGCTAGCCCAGCATTGATAGCCAGATGGAAGGATGCACAGGGCGGGGTGTGGGACACAGTTTAGAGAGATGCTCAGAACTGGGTGTTGACACACACATTCGTGTTTGTTTGCTGTTTTTCGAGACAGGGTTTTTCCGTGTAGCCCTGGCTGTCCTGGAATTCACTTTGTGGATCAGGCTAGCTTTGAACTTGAGGTTTGCTCTGCCTCCCAAGTGCTGGGATTAAAGTCAAATGCCACCACTGTCCAGCTTTGGACACTCATATAAGCTGTCTTATAGTTGTTTCAATAATGAAGTCAGCTGGGCATCTCTTAAAAACTTTGCAATTATAAACTCAAGGGTGTACGTCCATTGCCAGTTGGCCTCGTGGACACATGTAGCTTTCACCTGGAAATGCCCCTGCAGGCTGCAAGCTTGTCTCACTAATGTCTTCAGGGAACCTCCACGGTGCCCCAAATTTCTACCCCTGAAAGTTACTTCTCTCTTCCCCATGTCCCTCTGTTGGATGGTATTTATCACTTTATTCTCAATAGTAGTATATTAGGATGAGCTATCTACATTGTAAGACCTCTTACACCTTGGAACAACGTTGATCAATGAGGAACAAAAATAACACTTCGACTCTAGCATGAATCTTAAAAGTCTTATGAATAAAGTCAAACCTGAGCCAGGTATTGGGGTGAATGCTGGAAGATCAGAGAAGCAGAACAAGCCACAGCTTCCTCACCTCACCAGTTCCTCAGCCCGTCTTGTTTCCTCAGACTGGAAGCTTCTGTGTCCTCATCCCAATGGCTCTCAGCTGAACTGCTGCTCCAAAGCCTGAATGCTGAACCAGCCAAATGCTGCTAGTTTCTGGTCTTCACGCCTTATATATCTTTCTGTTTTCTACCATCACTGCCTGGGATTAAAGATTCACTTTCTGGGATTAAAGTGGTGAGTCATCAGACCTGGCTATTACCAATGTGACCTTGAACTCACAGAGATCTGCCTGGCCTCCCGAGTGCTTGCTGGGATTAAAGGCGTGTGCTACCACTGCCCAACCTCTATATTTAATATTGTGGCTGTTCTGTTCTCTGATCCCAGATAAGTTTATTAGTGTGCACAATATTTTGGGGAACACTATTATCACCACACTTCTGGAACATTAGCTACTATATGTTAGTTATTATAATGGCCAAAGAATATCAGTACTTTCTTCTTATTGGAAAGGGGAATGTTTGCACAAAATATTCCCCAGGATTTCCTAATAAAGATAAATTTGGTGGTAACATTTCAGTGGGGCCTGTAAGGTATGGCCATGTCAGTATTAGAGATGTGAGGCCCTTGGAGGTAAGAGGAAATGGGAAGATACCTGGGTTTGTTCCAGGCTCAGAAAGTGACTCATCAAGGTGTCCAGTACTTCCTGGTGAGATGTAGGAGATCAAGTAAGAATGGAGATTTGGACAGCCTTGGGATGGCAGGGAGTTTGGATGGAACATGTGTGATACCATTTGGCATCAAGGTAGAAAGAAAGGTTAGAGGGAATAGAATCGAGGCACGGAAGCCAAGGGAGGCTGGGAGAGAGGACGTGGGCAGCAGTGATGAGCTGTGAGAATTGAGGAGTAGAGGGCTCAGTCGGGTAATCCACCAATAGAGACAGGAACTCTGCGGAAGCGTGAGTTAGGGATGGCA
This sequence comes from Onychomys torridus, assembly GCF_903995425.1. Classification (NCBI taxonomy): domain Eukaryota; kingdom Metazoa; phylum Chordata; class Mammalia; order Rodentia; family Cricetidae; genus Onychomys; species Onychomys torridus. The sequence goes on along the minus strand of NC_050452.1, from coordinate 83,439,031 downwards.
GGATCGGCTGTGTCAATTTGCAGGACAGATAGGAAAACCCAAGAGAACTACCCGATCCCAGTTCAGTCAGGCAAACGGGGGTGGTGTGGATGAAAGTCGGGAGTCCTTTCCAGCTGCGTCATAGTGTTGGTCATGTGGGAATACGTGTACTGCTTTGAGACTTGGACCTCTGGGCGCAAAAGAGACTGCATTTCTTGGGTAGTGAACTCTGAGTGAGTGTCGGACATTCTGGAAGAGGACTTCATTTCAGCTGTGTGTGAGTCACCAGGTGAGTTCCTCAGCTGGTCCGTCAGTCATTCTGATGCTCCAAGTCCTTGAGCTGGGTGAAGAACTTCCTGTTTCCTTTTTACTCACCACACACTCATGAGCAGTGACTCTTCCTTAACACTGGGAAGAATTTGGCATCAATTATACAATTTAAAGATACATTTAAAATCTTATCTATTTCCCAAGACACTCTAAGGACAAAGGACATGGCTTTAAATTTCAAACATTTCAAGACCCAAATGTTTCATAACCCTACACTTGGTGTGTGGTTTTCAGTGGGTGTAAAAATACTCCGTGGGTACGTGGGTGTTTTCATGGTTTGGGTAACGGTGAGATGCTGAGCTCTGGGTTCTGGGACCAGAACTCTAATTACTAACCGATGCCTTCCTGGGGTTGGTTTACGGGTAGATGTTGGGTATCTAGACATGCAGCAAGCCAGAATCCAGAACATGCATCCACCTTGCTTTTCCATGGAAGTTAAAATTGTGACTGGCGGTAGAGGGGAGCATGGGCCTGGGACTGCCCTTGCCTTTTCCTGCTCTGTGGCCATTCACATGTGTGATAGAACAGTAGTGAAGGCGGCGAGGTGGCTTCTCCAAGCCGAGTGCCCAGCAGCCACCACACAGCTGCTATGGAAACATTGCTAAATATAATCTAAGGCTGACTTCACATGCTCCTCCCCCACGGCTCGGCGGATGTGGTAAACACCCTAAAAATACCTATGTTCTGAACTTTTGAGGTATCTAAAAGGAAGGGGCAGACACTGTTGGACTGTCCAGCGCTGTTGGACGGCTCGCTCATCCTCCAGGACCGTTGCCCACTGGGCCTGTCTATGAAGCTGTGTGCTGTGCTGGGGCCCATGTTGTCCCACTCAAGGCTAAGAGCTTGCTCTCTAGTCTTGTATTTACGGTTGGCAGGTTTCAAGGAAACTATTCATAGAATGACATCTGTTCTCTGTCCCATTGACTTCAAACCCGCAGCTGCCACCATTACAGGCGAGGGGTTGAGTTTTCGATTTATTTCACAGAATAAGAATTTTAGAGCTGGTATGTACTCAGTCTAGTGTTCACATTCTATCAATCCTAGCCTTTATGGAGTCACATTTCTATGCCCATAGAGTAAGCATAGAAATTTGAGAATGGAGCGTGCTTTGGTTATTAAGCATTATTATTATTATTGGTTATTATTATCACATTCATAATCCCACAGTATAAAAATAGAGTAAAACACCATTTGAAATCATTGGCTGATGGTGCCAAGCTTTTTCTTTTTTACTTTAAAAAAAAAAATGAACCTGTGAGGCTGGAGGAATAACTTCCTTGGTAAAGTGCCAGTTAAACAAACCTGAAGACCTGGGTTCAGAACCCCAGCACTCATGTAGAAATCCAGGTGTGGTGGTGTGTGCTGGGGATGGAGACAGCTGGGTTCCTGAAGTTCACTAGTTCACTGGCCAGACAGCCCAGCGTGTTTGATGAGCTCCAGGTTCAGTGAGAAACCCTGTCTCCAAAACTAATGTGGAGAGTGACTGAGGAAGCCTTTCAAGACAGACAGACAGACGGACACACACACACACACACACACACACACACACACACACACAGGGGGGGGGGGTCGTAAATAAATCAGTAAGTCAAACAATGAGGTTTGTTTCTTCCCCCAAATTCAGTGTTTTGAACACAGAATCTGTTGGTGACGTAGCTAGAACACCAGCAATCTTGTCTCCCAGAAGGTGTTTCGTGTTCAGCTTCTGGACTTGAAAAGCATAGGATCCTATAATTGGCCACTGGCGAGTTCTGTTTCTCAGGAAAGAAAACCTTCACTGTGGGTCTCTAAAGCCCATGAGATGTGCTCAAAGTTGTGGAACTGGTCAGGGGAGTGTCATCCAGGACAGATGAGTCTCCCACCTCCTGTGCCTCCCCCCAGTCTCCACCAGTCCACTCTGAGGAGGTCCAGTGTGTGCACACCTGAGTGAAGAAATGCCACTAAGCCTGGACAGTAGATGGAGGAGATGGGACTGTTTTGTGTGTTGGGAAGTTTTTAAGTACATTGTATTATGGTGGTTACGGTAACATGCCTTAATTGCAGGCCTCCATATCTTCCGCTCTGAGCATCTCAGAGCACCTTGGTGTGCCTGGAAGAGTGTTTGCGTGTGTAGAAAATAAACAGAAAGTTTCTCTTGGATGGTGGAAGCTATTAAAATGTTTTTTAATGTCGCCTATCACATATATGAACTCGCCACTTCTACGAGCTCCGGTTCTGGACCATATACTGAATGCAAGGAACGAAGCCCCTGGGGAGGCAGTCTGCTTTTGCAGGGAGGCTGTAGAAGGTTCTGGAGTTGGTAGTGAAGAAGCCAGGGACCAGCATAGATACCAGGCCAGCTCTCTGTGTCACAGGGATCTCAGAAGTAGTATCTATCTGGTGATGTCGTTCATGGTTTCTCAAGCATTTCTCCTCTCAAATTCCAGAATGAAGAGCTTCGAAACTTATCGCTTTCTGGCCATGTTGGATTTGACAGTCTTCCTGACCAGCTGGTCAACAAATCCACTTCTCAAGGCTTCTGTTTCAACATCCTGTGCGTGGGTAAGTGAGGGTGTCCCCTCTTGCACAGAAGGGGACATGTCTCTGGGACAGGAGGATGATAGTTTATTCCCTGTTTCTTCCCAATTTAGCAGGGTAATATTTGCTTGCCTTGTGTGGCACCATTGTGAAAATTCAGAGCTATATTTTGTTAAGTGCTTTGTAGTTTTTTTGGTGCTACTCAAATTGTCTTTATTTCTGTCATGTGGTCATGTGACTGGTCAGTCTTACTGTTATGAAAACATTTATTGTAATTTTTCATGGAGAGGAGGCGCTGGACCCTAATTAGACTATAGGAAGTTGAAGGAGCCTCAGGTATGTACTAGAGTAACATTCAAAAGCCCATTAAGCCAGTGATCTTCAACCTGTGGGTCACGACCCCTTTGAGGAGGTCACATACCAGATTTTTATATTACAGTTCATAATAGTAGCAAAATTACAGTTATGAAGTAGCAATGAAAATAATTTTATGGTAGGCAGTCATCACAACACAAGGAACTGTGTTAAAGGATTGCAGCATTAGGAAGGTTGAAGCTCTAAGAAGTGTGTTCCTAGGGTCACCCCTGACTATTGTGAACAGTAACCTCCTGGAAGCCTACGGTGGTGGCACATGCCTTTAATCCCAGCACTTGGGAGGCAGAGGCAGGCGGATCTCTGTGAGTTTGAGGCCAGCCTGGTCTACCAAGTGAGTTCCAGGAAAGGCGCAAAGCTACACAGAGAAACCCTGTCTCAAAAAACCAAAAAAAAAAAAAAAAAAAAAAAAAATCTAGACTCCTATTTTGTATCTGACCTGCTGTCTTTAAATTGGGATCTAAATTTGACCTTCATTTTATTCCTTGTAGACAAAGGGAAAAATCAGTGTCTCCTTCAGCACCCATCCCAGGGCTCTGCCGTAACCCAGGTCACACAGCCTGGGGGATGTTCTTTCTCCCTCTAGCTACATCCATTTTAAACTAAGAAGAGAGAGGTAGAAAAGAGCAGCAAACAAGGAAATCAAAACAAATCCGTTCTCTTGATTGAAAACTGTTCCTGAAGCACCCTCGCTGGAGAGCAGGGAGCCCCCGATTTGTGGTTGGAGTTTGGTGGCCACAATCTCCTGGGCAGATTTTTCGGGACATCACTTTGAGACAGACAGAAGCATTTCTCCGTGTGGCCAAGTGGACCATCCCCCCTCTAAACTGACAGACCGAGTTAGGCTGATTTCCTGGCTATGTGGAACGTGCTGGCTCACCTGGAGGAGGGGCAGCTGGGGAGTGAATGCTTTCTCCTTCGGGAGCCTGCTGCTCGGAGCCAGTGTGCAGGGGGTGTGAGAATCAATGGTGTAGAATGTGTACTGGCCAGCACGCTGGGCTAGCTTGTTCTCTGGCATTATGTTTTAAACTGTGGGTAAAAGAATGTCAGGAAAGACATGGCCAGAGCAGCCAACTCATGTGTCCCCTTTTCTCCCCATGCATACGCCTGTCATTGTTGAGTGGGTCCCTTTTGAGCTACAGGTAGTTCTACAGAATGGCGTAAATGAGTTGTTGCTTGGTACATGCCCGTTGCAAAGCAGGGCGGTTCTTCATTAGCATAGCAATTTGCTGGTTTTGTATTGAAAAGTGTGCGAAATTATAATTCTGAGCCAATTACTATTCTGACTTCCCTTCTAAGCCTCCCCAAACTCCCTTTCCAAAACTGGCTTCATGAATTGGGCTGAGAGTTGCACTGTGCCTCCTGCACTGTTGTGGAGAGAGGTCCTGTGGGGTTGGGCTTGCTCTAGGGCAGGATCTAACTGGGTAGGCTGCGTGCAGTGGCTTCGTGACTGACCTCTCGTGGTAAATAGCACAGTTTCGATACAGATTGGATTTCCTTACGTTAATGCTGTCTTGTTAGATTAAAAAAAGCCCCTCTCCTGGATAAGTAGTACTACCCTGTTTCGTACGTGGGCAGTTTGCTTCTCAAAGTAATTAACATAATATGTGCTTATTACTGAAAAGTTACAAAACTCCCACCTGATTCTGTGTTCCTCACAGATAACCCTGGGATGCTTCTAGGAGTTTTCTACCTCTTTCTCTAAAAAGAAATTAGTCTGGTGGCTTGTAACACCCCCGATGTATTACACCTTCCCATTGTGTAGGCAGAATTCTGCATTGGTCTATGGGTGCCATCACTTACAGAAACCTCGGGGAGAATGAATCCCTTGCTTTTTATAATTTCAGAGGATGCCTGGACTCTCCCTCATCTCCAATGTAAGCAAAGCCTTTCTTTATCGTTCTTATAACGGGAAATTCCTTTTCACAGAGAATTGGAGAAATCGAATTTAAATGTAGCTACAATTGCCTTCCCCCAATATAGGCTCAGAAAATAACACATTAAGTGATAGAATTAACAACAACTAGCTCCAGGGCTGGGGACATGATTCAGTGAGCAAGCATACTTGCTACACAAGTGTGAGGACCGACCTGAGTTCAAATCCCCAGAACCCCTGTATAAGCTTGGTGCAAAATTCCAGTGTCTCTCTGTGAGACGGGAGATGGAGGCAAGGAGCTCGTGGGCCAGCTAGTGTGGCCTAGACAGTCAGAAAACAATAGATACCCTGTCTCAAAGTGGGAAAACGAAGGCTTTCCACACATAGGTGCTGTCACTGACAGACATGGATGTGTGTCTACGCATTGCGCGCGCGCACACACACACACACACACACACACACACACACACACACAGAACACAGCTGTCTCCTGGGATGGAAGTATGTGGTCAGAGCAACTGCCCACTTGTTGATGTTGCTTGCTCCTGGTAGCTTGTTTTTATTATTGTTGTTGTTTTTTAAAGATTTATTTATTTATTTTATATATACAGAAGAGGGTGCCAGATCTCATTACAGATGGTTGTGAGCCACCATGTGGTTGCTGGGAATTGAACTCAGGACCTCTGGAAGAGCAGTTGGTACTCTTAACCTCTGAGCCATCTCTCCAGCCCCTGGAAGCCTGTTTGTGTTTATGCTTTTCTTCCCAGCAGTCTGGCTTCCTGCAATTACCAGCTTAATTGTGGGAAGGAACAAACCATTCCCTGACACAGATCACTGACCATCACAGATTATTCTGAGTGAGTGTCACATGCCCAGCCTGGCTGGGAGTGGCGGTCTATCTACTCCAAGACACAAGGGGCTCTCTATAAGAAAGAAAGGCTTTCTCAGAAGGAAGATGGGTGTGGGACCCCACACACTGGGCAGATAAGGACCCTCACAGGTGCACAGGTGTTTGGGGTTTGAGTTACACAAAGGATCACTCTGTTTATGTGCTTTAAGTTTTTTTTCATGCCATGATAAATATGGATATACTTCCAAGACAGGGTATGTAATTCTTCAGATCTTCCAGATTTCCTTTCACTACAATTTGGCTGTGGTTTGAGTCTGTCTTCCAAGAGTTCATGTGCTGGGGATGCAGCCTTGGTGGCAGTACTTTGTGGGACCTTTAAGAATGGGGTGTGTGTGAGAGTCACTTAGGTTTTGCCTTCAGAAGAGAGGAGAGTTCTCCTGGGTCTCTGTGTCTGACCTTCTGAGAGGGCAGTGAGAGAGGGCAGTGAGAGGGAGGGAGAGGGCAGTGTGGAGAGTGCGGTGAGAATGCAGTGAGAGAGGGCAGTGAGAGGGCAGTGAGAGAGGACAGTGAGAGAGGGCAGTGAGAGAGGGCAGTGAGAGAGGGCAGTGAGAGAGGGCAGTGAGAGAGGGCAGTGAGAATGCAGTGAGAGAGGGCAGTGAGAGAGGGCAGTGAGAGAGGGCAGTGAGAGAGGGCAGTGTGGAGAGTGCGGTGAGAATGCAGTGAGAGAGGACAGTGAGAGGACAGTGAGAAGGCAGTGAGAGGAGAGTGAGGAGAGTGCAGTGAGAACACAGTGAGAGGACGGTGAGAGAGTGCATTGAGAAGGCAGTGAGAGGACAGTGAGGAGAGGGCAGTGAGTGGGGGCAGTGAGTGGGGGCAGTGAGAGAGGGCAGTGAGAAGGCAGTGAGAGGACAGTGAGGAGAGGGCAGTGAGTGGGGGCAGTGAGAGAGGGCAGTGAGAAGGCAGTGAGAATGCAGTGAGAGAGGGCAGTGAGAAGGCAGTGAGAGGACAGTGAGGAGAGGGCAGTGAGTGGGGGCATTGAGTGGGGGCAGTGAGAAGGCAGTGAGAATGCAGTGAGAGAGGGCAGTGAGAAGGCAGTGAGAGGACGGTGAGGAGAGGGCAGTGAGTGGGGGCAGTGAGAGGAGAGGGCAGTGAGTGGGTGCAGTGAGAGGAGAGGGCAGTGAGAGGGTGCAGTGAGAGGAGAGGGCAGTGAGTGGGTGCAGTGAGAGGAGAGTGCAGTGAGTGGGTGCAGTGAGAGGACAGTGAGGAGAGGGCTGCTTCTGGCTGTTCCTCAGCCTCTGGCCTCCCGTCTGGCCATGAGCTTGTCCGTGTTACCATGCCATCCACCATTATTAGGTCTCATTAGCACCAAATTGAGGCTGGCACCATGCCTTCAAATCTCCCCAAATGTGAACTCAACAAACTTCCTCTTCATGAAGTTACCCTGTCTCAGGCCTTTTGTTACAGTAACAGAAGTTGACTGGTCAGGGCTCTTTGGTTAGAAGCAACATAAATTCTCCAGAAGCTAGGCACATCAGCATTAAATACTAGCACATCAGAATTGAGGCTTGTCAAAGCTCTTAACCACAGGTATTTTATAGCAACAACAAGAACTAACTCCCATTATCAGTCAGTGATTGTTTAAGTAAAAGTCTAGTAGAAAGTGCTCTAGCCAATCAAAGTATTTGGAGAACACCTGGAGGAGTAGGGGCCACTTGACTTGGGCGTCCATGGAGCTTCTCCACTGCTTTTCATCCTAACCTGTCCGTTATAGTTTTTATACAGTATACCCACCTATTCAAAGCATCATTTTACTTTTACTTTTTCTTTTTATTTTATGTTTTTGATCTCTTGAGACAGTGTCTCACTATGTAGCCTTGGATGCCCTGGAACTCTCTATGTAGACCAGGCTGGCCACTAACTCAGAGATCTGCTGCCTCCATCTCCTGAGTGCTGGGATTAAAAGTATATGTCACCACGCCCACCTCATTTTACTCTCTTGTGAGGAATATAAACAGGAATTGAGGTTCAGCAAATGTTATGATTCCATTAAGGAACCTTTTTTTTTTTTTTGAGCTGGGGATCGAACCCAGGGCCTTGTGCTTGCTAGGCGAGCGCTCTACCACTGAGCTAAATCCCCAACCCTTTTTTTTTTAATCAAAAGGCTATCGAATCACTATTTTGTTTTGTGAGTTGTAAGCAGAGAAGATAAATCAGGGCTGAAACTGATCTTGACATGAACTTAGTCTGGTTTCAGAGCAACTGTGTTAGCTGTCTGCCATAAGAATCCACCAATGTTGCATCCTGGGAAGGAGCGCAAGGAAGAGAGATTCCATTCCACATACAGGATGAGAGCTGGAGTTATTGGCTCCCCTCTCCAACCTGCTTACATTAAGTCACCCCTGCCCAAACTGCACTTTAAATGAAGCCTTTCATTTTATGCAGGAGGTATTTTAGCAAAGAATCATCAGTTCTTATTGAGCCTCTTGTGTAGATGTATCCTGCTTGTTAAATAAGAAACACAGAGCCAGTTGCAGAGTTAAAAACCACTAGGTCAGAGCCAAAGCAGAAAACCTTACCCTTCACTGCTTCTGCGGTTCCTCCTCTCCGCAAGAGACCTACTTCTGTGCGTCCTGTCTATTTAAAGACTTTCTGTTCTCCTCCCTCATTGGTTGTAACCCAGCCACATGACCTCCTCATCACTGCCTGTTTGTACAGACCTCCAGGTCTTCTATGGTTGGTATTGAAATTAAAGGCGTGTGTCTGCCATGCTGGCTGTTTCCTTGAACACACAGAGATCCGCCTAGCTCTGCCTCCCAAGTGCTGGGATTAAAGGCGTGCCCCACTACTGCTCGGCTTCTGCTCTGGCTTGCTCTGACCTCAAGGCAACTTTATTGACATACAAATAAAATCACATTTCAATACAAATAAAATATCACTATACTCTTGCCACAGCTTTAGATTTCTATAACTGTCATTCCCTCTCCAGAGTGACACTGATTCTCTCGGAGGCCCCATCCACACTCACCCGGGTGAGTGTAGGTTCTTAGGAACATGGAGATGAATGAGAGGCTGTCACCATCCCTGTCTGAAGAGAAACTGGTTCCAAAGAAGAGTCAGTCAGTAATGTATTTTGAAAATGGGTTATAAAAAAAAAAAAAAAAAGTCAAGCGTAATTGTTTTGAGGAGGAGAGGCGTAGAACACAGACATGTTTAAAATTGCTTTAACCAAGTCTGCACTGTCAGCCTACAATCCCATCTTCCACGTCTTGGTCCCACCTCTTTCCAGGAAAGGCTGTGGAACGGCTCATAGACAAAATGAGTGAAGATAAAGTTGACCCCAGAAAATAAGGGGAAGGCCAGGTTAGGGTCAAGCTCAAAGCCTGTTGCAGGCTTGTCTGCAACAGTTATCAGATGTGCCAACTACAAGTTCAGAGTTTGATGTGTGAGAGATTTATTAAGTCAAAAAGAGAAATAATTGCTTCAGACAGAACTCACCTAAACATACACACACACACCAATTCTAATGGATGTTTCAGAAAAGAGGTGCTGGTGGGTGTCGCCACGTTCAGGGTTTGGGAGCATCCCCAAAGTGCACTCAGTCATGTCATGTGGTGCCGTCTTTCAATCCCCTTGCAGGCTGGCACTATTATGCCAAAACAGGTTTCATCAAAGGCCGGTGTGTGGGGAGTAATAACACAGCTTTCAGCTGTCTGATCGCCCGCTCTGTCCACTAAACTCTTGGCTCATTAAGCGGGACAAGCAAACCTTTGCATACAGCTGTTTCCCTGAGTCGCCAGGCTTGGCAGTTAGAGAGAATGAAGGGTCTGACTCAGGCATCAGTGGGATTGACCCTGCAGCTCTGGCTGTTTTTAATGTCCACCTGAAGTGAGCCTCAGAGTGAGCAGAAGGGTGGGACTGCTTTCCCCTGGAATGTGGGTGTCACGTTCCCCATCACTGGCAGGAGCCACAGAGATCGCTTCACCAGCAGCTTCCATTACTTCTGCCATGGCGTGCTCAGGCAGATGAGTCGACCCCAGAACAGCCACAGATGGGAAAAGCCACCAAAGTGGCCAATCCAGTAGAATGATCTTCCACACGACCATTTTGACTCTGTTAGCATTACCAAATAACCTCCTCCGTGCCTGGAGCTCGACCGTGAGCTTTGGAATGCTGCAAAGTTGGTGTCAGCCACTGCTTTTCCGAAGATGTCATTATGTGTTTGGTGGGAGCTGGGTCCTGTACGTAGTAGGTTGTCAGTTAATAAGTGTGGTAGTTTGAATGGAATTGGCCCCCATAGGCTCCTACAGAGTGGCACTATTAGGAGGTGTGTGGCCTTGTTGGGGGAAGTGTGTCACTGTGTGGGTGGGCTTTGATGTCTCCTATGCCTAGTTCAGCTCACTTTCCTATTGCCTTTGGATCAAGATGTAGAACTCTCAGCTCCTTCTCCAGCACCATGTGCCCGCATGCTGCCTTCTCCCACCATGATGATAATGGACTAAACCTCTGAACTATAAGCCACCCCAATTAAATGTTTTCTTTTATAAGAGTTGCTGTGGTCACAGTATCT